>NC_142600.1:5395054-5698909 GCF_041222555.1 Hakea prostrata
GCTCTCTCAAGATGACCTCATTGTAAAATTGTAGTTGTAAGATGAGTATCAGTGAATCTCCTTTTATTTTTACTTTTAGCTTTTCTCCTAGGCAACTGCAAAGTGGCAATTCATGATATTGGTATAATTTGCATTCTGTACCATGAATGAAGTTTACTTTCGACTCTTACTAGCTAAGGTAGGCATATCATGGCTGCTTGTATTTCCTTGTTATTTTATGGTTTGATGCACTTATTTTTGGTATTTTTGTTTCTTTTTCAAGCTAGCTTATAGTTTGATTATTTTCTGAAGAATGTATGCTGCACACTGTATTTTTTTGCTTCATGTGCACATTGCTTCATTTTGTGGTAGTAATCTGTGTATGATGAAATAACAAATACTTTATTGGGTATCTACCAGTAGAAATTAGAACATCTCAAATCATATTCTCCGAACAGCAAGAGATTCCTACCAATATTACTACTTTGTACGGGCATAGTTGTCTAGGTGTCACCTAGTTGACCAACTTGGTATCCGGGGGCTTAGACAACTAGTGTCGCCTTGGTGGCCTCGTTGGGAACTTGGGATTTTCTGATGTGTGCAGGTTCCTCAGTTCCTGGACCAGAAATATGGCCACAAGAACCTTGGGGTTCAGACCTATGTTTCTCAAATAATTGCGCAGATCCACAGAACTTTGGGCCATTCGGCCATAAGGCTGGGTGTTTCCTGCTTCGCTCAAGACCAGTTATGGTCGATGGATCAGCACGGGTAGCAGCTGAGTGTCTGTTTTTTTTTTGGCTTTCTATCTTGTTCGGGGGTAAAGATTTAGTTAGCATACACAAGTCTTGATACTACCTTGTAAGACAATTATTTTCTAAATGGCAGCAGCAGCTATAAGTATAAAATTGAGTTAATGGCTGTGTGGTACAACGAGGTGAGAGACCTTATAGGTGTGATGCCTAGGAGAGTGTGGGGTTTAATCCACCCTATCCTCTTCTGCCTATCTGTCTTCTTTTTCTTTCCATCTGATACCCTGTGTTGTGGTTACTGCTATGAGATCTTTTGTTCAACTGAGATTTGGTTTGGGTGTTGGCTTGCTGCGAGTCTACACTGAATGTTACAGGATTTCTTGGGATTAGATTTATAGTTGCTGGTTGGAGAAGCTGAACTTACCTTGTGGCTCACTGGACTGAGTTCTCTTGTACAGAAGATTTGAGCACAACTCTGATCCACTCATCAGCCGCTACCCAATTTTTGAGTATCAAATCAACACCTCAGTCCTGCTGTTTGATAGTAATTTCAGTGTCATATGCTGGTCCATCAACCTTGTGGTAACTGGTATCTGGTTCTTTCTGTTTCAAACACCTTCAAATATTTCTGCACCTAGACATTGTTTTGTCCCAAGAGTTTGGAGGACTTATCAAACCCTTGTAGAACCCCACCCCATGATGGCCCAACCAACATATAGTCTCTGAAGTTGGTTATTTTTCCGCTTATTTGGTATTGTTCCTGTTCGGTGGCTGACCTATTATGGTTTCTGGTTGATTTCCTATTTGGCCGGGACCTTTCTGAATCCTTTGCTAATTATTGTTGAGGGTTGTGGGGTTGATATGCTCTGCTGTTCATCCTATTGTTAGGTGATTGTTTGATGTGGTGTTGCTGAGATTCATGTTGAGCGTTTTGCTTGCATGCAATTGAAATCCTGCTTGGGATTAGGCGACGTATGTCACTTGTGACTTTCCCTTGCATTAGTTTTGGTTGTCTTAGTGTCGCCTTGCATTGAAGCCCACTCCAGTGCGCTTGGTTCTTCTGATGCTGTGACAAATATGTGTACAATTGAGCCATCATTTGTAGATCACCCAAGGTGTTAGAGGAAAATAGCTTTCCTACCTTAGTTATATGCTAACCAGTTCTGAGTTTCCTCTCTTCTTTTTTCCTTTTTATTTTATTTCATAGAATTGTTTTCTGAGTGAGATTTTAACAAAACATGCAAACTTTTTGCCCTTTTCCGTTGTGAGGTTAAAAAGAAAAGAGGCAGCATGATACCATACAAAAAAAACAAAAACTCATCTTCACTCTATTTGATCAAATGGGAGGTGCCATCTAGATAGCTCTGATGCTGTGACTCATGAGGTTATGTATAGACCAGCAAATGTATCTCCTTCTAAGGTAATTTCAACTAGCTGCAACAGAAGAGGGAGAGAGAAAGAGAGATGTGCTGCTGATTTGTCTGAAAAGTTCAGTTGTTATCCTTCCACGATAATTGAAATTAATGTGTACTTGTGGAGTTGGAGAAATTCTTGCCTGTCTAGGATTCATCATTACCTAAAATAAAAAAAATAAAAATAATAAGGGATAATTACTGTTGCCCCATGTACTTTGATTTTATTACTAATAAAACTCTATTTTTTACGAAATTACTGTTGCCCCCCTATCTTATAACGGTGTTAAGTAGCTGTTAAGTTTGAATATGTAATGTTTACTTTGTCCTTCATTAAAATTAAGAAAACAAAAGACGATGCTACCCCATTTATAAAAACCAGATTAAATGTCAATTTTACCTATAACTTCATTTATTTTGAATTAAAAAAATGTTGGTTTCCCACCTTCACTAAACTTATTTATTTTGAATTAAAAAAATGGGCAAAATTCAAATTCGATTTAGTTTCCCACCTTCACTACAGGTGGATTACGCAAGAAGAAACGTTGAAATCAAATGAGGTTAAATCTCTTCGTCATCCTTCGAACTTCAAAAGTATCACTTATTGTTACAGTGTATAACTAGTAAAGAAGAAAGAACAAGGGAGGAGAGAAGATTGAGTTAGCTTACCCACATGAATGAGTTGAAACTTTGAGGTCTGATTTCCAACACAATCCTTCCCAAAACAAGATTCTCCTCTATTTTTTTCTCCTAAATAATTTAGCATAAAATGTTAATATTTCATATGCAGAAATCTTGGCTTCACTGAACTTAGATACTGCAGTAAATTTTCACGTCTGATGTTGCTTTGCTCCTCTTAGAGTTGTAGGTTGTTGCAGTCCTGCAAGAGATGGAATTGCGAGAGAAGGAATTAACAAGTAGGTGATATTCAGTTTCCAAATTTGAGTTGAATTCTATCTTCCCTCCTCTACGGTTTCTATTTCAATTTTATTCAATCATTATTTCTTTATTTTGGTGATTTTTTTTTTTAGAATGAAACATATTATGATTATTTTTTTCTCTACAATTAATTAGGGGTACTACTGTAACTTGACAAAAGGGTAAATAAGTAAAGAGATAAATAAAATGGTATTTTGGGATTTGTAAAAAATATAGAGATGCCACATCATCAGTAAACTAACGGAACTTAACAGTAGGGAGGCATTAGTAATTGTAGACAAAGTTAAAAGTTGAATTAGTAATTTCGTAAAGAACATGATTTTATTAGTAATAAAATCAAAGTACGAGGGGCAATAGTAATTATCCTATAATAATAATAATAAAATAAAAAGAAAAGAAAAGAAAAAAGAAGAAGAAGTGACTAAAATTAAGAGAGAAACATCTTTTAATTTATTAGCTTAAAAGAACGTTAACTTCTTCCTAATGGAATAACACTACTAGTACCCAAATTCATAAAATAGTAACAACCGAATCAAATATCAGTGCACTAAGAATGAAAATCAATCAGTGGCCCAAGTTGAATCCAATGTACTTGTCAAAATATCATCATAACTGCTGAAGGAGCTATTTTGGTTCTCCTTGGGCTTGATAAGTATATGACCTGCATTTTTATAGATTCTTTTCTGCTATTCTGACTTTAAGCTTTTTAGGTTCTATATCATCTATTATGGTCCTTTTGGGTTATTTATCCCTTTTCTTTAGTCTCCCTTGGGTGGGGGGTGTTTTCTTCCTTTCTTTATTTCCCCTTCCTTTCCCCCCGGTTTCGGAACCGGATGATTAAACAAATCACCCAAATGAACAAAATAAACCAAGATCTTGTGCAATATAAATTGAAAGACAATCACAAAGCAAAATAAACAACAAACCACCACAAGAATGAAAATGAAATGCAAACAACACACAAGAATTTTACGTGGTTCACTAATCCCAAATATTCGAGATTAGCTACATCCACGGGGAGGGATTTCACTATTTTAATCTTCAAAATAGTACAAGATTTGAGTGTGATACAATGTTACCTCAACCGGTCACATAACCTCTCAAAGCTCCTTAGAATACCCTTCCACCTTAAGCTCTTGAAGAAAACCCTTCAATCCAAGCTCAAGCTTCAATGGAGTTGCAATGGAGAAGAACACAAGAGAGAAGAAACCCTTTTCTTGCAAAACCACAAGAAGAAGAAGACTAACAAAGCCAATCCCGTTTTTGGACAAAAACCACTTTAGAAGTCCCTAGAAACTCACTTTTTCTCTCTCCATTTACCTCTCCCAAGGCCCTCTTAATGATACCAAACACCTACCCATGTTTAACACTAAGTGGGACCCACCAAATTCAAAATTTGAATTTAAACAAAGATAAAGTGATTTTCATCACTAAACCCAACAATCTCCACCTTGATGGAAATCACTTACTTGTCATGTTTCTTGAAACCAAGAGAAGATAGAGACCAATTCAACTTCTCTCCTTGGACAACCTTGGTAAGCATATCCGCCACATTCTCATTGGTTCCAACTTTTAACAATTGGATCCTTCCGTCTTCAATGACTTCTCGAATGTAATGATATTGTACCAATATATGCTTTGTCCTCTTGTGATGTACCGGGTTCTTGGTCAAGTAAATTGCACTCATATTATCACAAAACAAATGCATACCTTTTGACTCAATGCCAATCTCACCCATCAAACCTTGAAGCCACACCGCTTCTTTACAAGCTTCGGTTGCCGCCATATATTCCGCTTCGGTAGTTAATAATGCCACCGTTGCTTGAAGCTTAGACATCCAACTTATTGGACCATTTCCATACCTGAAAACATACCCCATTGTAGATCGCCCCTTATCACGATCATCACAATAACTAGCATCCACATAGCCTTGAACTTGCTCTCCACCTTTGCTAAATGTGATAGAGTAGTCACTTGTGCCTCTCAAATATCTAAGCACCCATTTTGCCGCCTCCCAATGCTTCTTTCCGGGATTTGCCATAAACCTACTCAACACACCAACCGCATGAGCAATATCCGGCCTAGTGCACACCATTAGAAACATCAAGCTCCCAACTAAACTTGAATAAGGGTATCTAGACATCTTGGTCTTTTCATCTTCCGTATTTGGGCTATCATTGGAAGATAATTTGAAATGTGATCCCAATGGAGTTGAAACCGCCTTTTCTTTACACTTGCCAAACTTCTCAAGAATTTTCTTCACAAAAGACTTTTGTGAAAGTGATAAAGTCCCATTCATTCTATCTCTTTGAATCTCAACTCCAAGAATTTGTTTGGCTTGACCAAGATCCTTCATTTCAAACCTCTTGCTCAAACATCCTTTGAGCTCTTCAATTTTAGCTTTATCCTTGGACACCAAAAGCATGTCATCCACATATAAAACTAAAATCACATATGAACCATATCAAAGAACTTAATGTATAAACAATGGTCATATTCACTTCTTTTGAACCAAGACTTAAAATGAAGGAGTCAAAAGTTTTGTACCATTGTCTTGAAGCTTGTTTAAGTCCATATAAGGACTTCCTCAACTTGCACACGAGCTCCCTTGCCTTTCTCAACAAATCCTTCCGGTTGCCTCATGTACACCTCTTCAAGAAGATCACCATGTAAAAACGCTGTTTTACATCCATTTGTTCAAGCTCCAAGTCATGTATAGCAACAAGTCCAAGCACCAATCTAATAGTCACCAACTTCACAACCGGGAAAAGACTTCAAAGAAATCAATACCTCCTTGTGCAAAGCCTGGGCAACAAGCCTGCCCTATACCTTCCACCTTGCCATCCACCCCTCTCTTGAGTTTGTACACCCATTTACAACCAATGGCTTTCTTCCTTTTGGCAATTCCACCAAATCCCATGTCTTGTTCTTTTGAAGTGCTTGAAACTCTTCATTCATTGCATCCTTCCAATGCTTTGCATCATCCACATTGATGGCATCAAGAAATGTACTTGGTTCTTCATTTAAAGCCACCAAAGCTCTAAGAGTATTTGGATCAACACAATCCTGTACCCCGCAAACGAGTTTGTCTTGTTGGCCTCCTCCCAAAGGTACCACAATTCTTCCAACACCAACCGGTGTTCTCTAATTCTCCTTGTACATCTTGATCATCAAGATCTATGACATCTTCATCATGAGCATCCTCATTTGAAGAACTTGTAGGTTGCATGTGAAATTCATGGGTATCCTCAACAATTGATTTTTCTTCATCACATTTCTTTCCACCCCTTAATCAACATAGAGGATTCATCAAAATGTACATCACGACTTATAGTGATCTTATGGGTACTTGGATCCCATAACGATACCCCTCACATTCTTAGCATATCCTACAAAAATGCACTTCTTGGATTTTGGATCAAGTTTGCTCCTTTGACAACTTGGAATCAAAGCATATGCATCACATCCAAAAATTTTCAAATCCGAATAATCACAAGGAGTTCCATGCCATACCTCATTTGGAGTCTTCCACCCAAAGTCAGAAGGAGACCTATTCACAAGATAGCATGCCGTCAACACCGCGCCCACAACTCTTCTCCAAGTTTGCATTGCTAAGCATAGCCCGAACCCCTCCATCAATGTTCTATTCATGCCGCCACCCATTTGTTGTGGAGTATGCACAACCGTATGATGCCATACAATTCCAACTTCCTTGCAAAAATTACCAAATCATTCTTTGCATATTCCATTCCATATCCGTCCTCAAAACTTTGATGCTCTACCGGTTGTTTTTCCACCTCAACCTTGAAGTTCTTGAATGCCATTAACACATCACCTTTGACTTGAGAATTGTCACACATACTTTCCTTAAAAATCATCAATGAAAGTAACAAAGTATTGAGCACCACCATAAGACATATCCGGTGATGGACCCCAAACATCGAGTGAATATAATCAACAATCCCTTTACTTGTGTGCAACCCGCTTTAAAAGCCCTTCTATGATGCTTCCCATAGACACAATGCTCACAAAATTCCTTCTCTAAAAAATTCAGATTTGGGATAAGTTTCTTTTCCATCAAAACTTTCATACCTTTTCACTCATGTGCCCAAGTCTTCGAGCCACAACCTAAGAGAAACATCTCCTTTGTCAACCGCCACATTTGCAACATCATCAACAATGGAACTACCCAACAACTTGTACAAGAGACCAACCGGATCCCTTCATGATAACAAGAGCACCTCTGAAACTTTGAGTACTCCATCTCCTCCGGAAAATTTACAACCTCCTTCTCCAAAGTAGATAAAGAAATCAAACCTTGTCATATCCGAACATGTCTAACATTCAAGTGTGCAACAATACCATCAAACATCTTCAAGTGTACCGATCCAATGCCAAGTGTTCTACTAGATGAGTTATTCCCCATTTTCACCAATCCTCCTTCACATGGCTCAATGTGCTAAACCAAGATTGTGTGGGCACATATGATGTGTAGCACCGGTGTCAAGAACCCAATTTGGTGAAATCAATGCAACCACTATCAACACTATCTTCGATAACACTAGATGTGGTAGCCACAACTTGATTTGCCTCCTTAGAATGTTCACCAACAATCTCTTTACCTTTTCATTTCCCGAATTAAAACCATTTTTCTTCTTTTGAAACAATCTTTTAAGATGTCCACTCTCTCCACAAAACCAACAATTGTACTGCATCATGCCCTTGGATTTAGAACGATGTCTTGACTTGCTTCTTGAAGAACCCTTTGAAGAATCATGACGTCTTGCTTCACCCCTTTCATATTAGCCCGAACCCACCTCCAAGAACTTCCCAACGAAGCCTTTTCGGAGTTCATCGGCAAGTAATGTACTACAAACCGAATCAAAGTCAAAAGAACCCCTACTACAACATAGGGTCGTTACCAAATGATCATAAGATTCCGGTAGAGTGCAAAGTAAAATCACCCTTGTCTCATCCCACTTTTTCAACACTTTCCAATTGACAAAGTATATTGTTGAACTCATTCAAATGATTAGAAATATTGAACCATCCTTCATTCTACAAGAAAATAATTTCTCTTCAAGAAAATTCTATTTGTGAGAGACTTTGTTTGGTAGATGCTTTCCAACTTTGACCACAAACGGCCGATTTCATGTGCAATATTAAATAAAACTTCATTGGACAAGCTCAACCAAATAGTAGACATGGCTGAGATCCACCTCCCAATCATCATCTCATCCCTCCGTTCTACCTTCCCAACAATGCTGTGACAACCATTTTGAATTAACAAATCCATCTTCATTTCCATAATTCAAAATTTGTCTCCACAAATGGCTCCACCCTAAATGTATGAGCACCATTGTCTTCAAAATAAATGCACAAAACCAGCTCGATGCCAATTGTAGAAGACAAGACCAAACACGAACCGATGATTAAACAAATCACCCAAATGAACAAAATAAACCAAGATCTTGTGAATATAAATTGAAAGACAATCACAAAGCAAAATAAACAACAAACCACCACAAGAATGAAAATGAAAGCAAACAACACACAAGAATTACGGGTCACTAACCCAAATATCGAGATAGCACACCACGGGGAGGGATTTCACTATTTTAATCTTCAAAATAGTACAAGATTTGAGGAACAATGTTACCTCAACCGTCAATAACCTCTCAAAGCTCTAAATACCCTCCACCTTAAGCCTTGAAGAAAACTCAATCCAAGCTCAAGCTCAATGGAGTTGCAATGGAGAAGAACACAAGAGAGAAGAAACCTTTTCTTGCAAAACCACAAGAAGAAGAAGACTAACAAAGCCAATCCCGTTTTTGGACAAAACCACTTTAGAAGTCCAGAAACACTCCATTTACCCCCCAAGGCCCTCTTAATGATACCAAACACCTACCCATGTTTAACACTAAGTGGGACCCACCAAATTCAAAATTTGAATTTAAACAAAGATAAAGTGATTTTCATCACTAAACCCAACAGTCTACATGCCACTAAAACAAAACCTGCTAACGAAACTGTTTCCCCCCGTGAGAGAAAATGGGGGGGGGGGCGGGGGGGGGGGGGGGAGGAAACAAAAGGGGCCACCCTCTATAGAAAGGAGACGGGGGAGGGGGGGCGGATGCAAAAAAAAAAAAAAAAAAAAAAAAAAAAAAAAAACATACTTGCCTTTTATGACCCCTCAACAGAATACAAATAGAACCCTTCAGAGAAAGCAAACCTTGTTCTTTTTCCACATATTACTGTTGTCTTTTATCTCATTGTTATTTAGATGAGGTTGTTTCTAGTTGGAACTTCTGCTCATGGACTATTTGTCAGTTTCACTGCTACACCCATGTTTGACAAACTGTCAGGTCAAAAAAGTAGGATTTTGTATTTTCTCTTGCAGGCAAGGAAGGGTCCCTCTTTTGGGAAAGATCCTGCCTTTCGATAGCCAGTTCAATGCAGCACGTTTCCTCTTTTATTTCAAGGAAACCAATTTTCTTATTTGGGGGATTTTGATATTTAGAGAATTAAGCAGAACTGTATTTCATATAGGCTGCCTAGCTGTCTTGGCTGATCTCCTCTTATTGTGTTAAGCACTGGTTGAATTTAATTTTGTCCTTGTAGTGTTCTTCGAACTGTTTAGTGTCAAACCTGAAACTGACCCTGTCAGAATAGATCTCATGGTCGGGCTTGTTGAAAGATCTTCCCAAACAACAGAAAATGAACCTTAAAGTAATAATGAACAACAAAAGTAAGAACTAGAAATAGGAAGACAAATTTGTTAACTGCAACAGAATCATCAGAATGGGTTGGAACTCCGATCAAATAGTCTACTGGAGGATCATTCTTTTTAATCTTCTTTTCTACTCTAGCAATCCTTTGGGCACCTCCTATTGCTTAACTTTCATCTTTCCCCCTGAACAAGTTCGAACAAGTTCAACGGCACTAGACACACACATTCCTGTTTGTATTTTTGGGGTTTGGAATTGCTGTTTGCAGCTAGAATGCAGGACTGGCTCTAGCATTGTACCTCAGGCAAGAATGCAGGTGGAATTTTGGTCATTGTCATGGTGCAGTATATGACTGAAAACATCATTGTTTGTGGATATTGAAGCAATCTTTCTAAAGGAGGATTTTTCCTTTTTTGGTAGAATGGTAAATCAACGCCGTATTATCACTGCAGTCGTCATCACAAGTAGCTACGAGAGAGAGAGAGGAATTGAAGGGAAATGGTTCAATTTTTGAAGTCATTTACACTTTAGAATTCGATGCAAAAAGGGAATTGACCTTTTTTTGTACACCCTTTTCATTTGAAAGAACCAAATGCAGATAAAACGTAAAATTTACAGAATCCCAATCAAAGTTTTCCTTTTAACTTTTTAAAAGGCATGGGGAGATGAAGAGCATAGCGTAATGTTGAATGAGATAACAACAGCAATATGGCCAACTATTTTTCGTTGTTCTCCCCCATTTCTTATCTTCACATGGGTATATATACTAAGCTCACAAAAATTTAACTTGAGGGGGGAGAGTGAGACATAGTATGAAGGGACCAGACAATCTCATGCCAGACTGAAGAAGCTCCACTGGCAGCATCTACAAATGAACGAAGATAACATCTCTTTCATGCCACCCTTTACATACAATCCTGAGTCAGGGAATGAAAGGTCTGTCACTCGTAACGAATGGAATTGTACTTGTCAGCGAGCAAGGGTGCTTTTGTAATCTCATCCATAAGGCTCTTAAATTTGATACTGCAGCCTCTTCCACTGAAAAGAGTATAAAGATTAAAAAATCAAAATCAAAGGGGGAAAACATAAAGCATAAGAGTCTTAGTCGATAAAAATCAGTTTGCAAAAACTTCAACCTTAATTGCTATAACATAATACATGTTATAAAGGAATAAAATCACACTGTTGGCAGGGGCAGGCAGGCCTGTCATTTTTGTCACCTAAAAACAATTGTGAGAATAAGAGGTAGTTAAGGTGTCAATGATGCAAATTATACTGCCATTTGGATATTTCTAGATGAATTTCTAACCGGCCTTTTTCTTTTCTTCTTCTTCTTCCTCACCCTTTTTTCTTTTGTGGTTGTGTTTGTTGGACCAAGGTGCTGCAATGTTTAAGATTACCCAATATGGCTAGAAGTTGACGCTTCAGGGAATCCAAGAGAATGACAAAGTGGTGCTTTCCTTAAGCCTCTTTAAAAGACCCTAACCACTAGGTAAAGTGGATACCAAGAAGTAAATTTCCATTCTATGACTAGGTTGTGCAGCCCATCATGCATCTGGGCAGGGCGACAGGCAGAGGTCAAGTAGGCATTGCCGAGGACAGCCTAATCAAAAAGATGGGCAACACTTGCAGAGTCTCGGCCCAACCCAAGAAAAAAAATCTATAGCCTGCATCAAGGATCATTTTTCATGGTTTTCTCAGATCAATGGGCACATTAAGATTCGTCACGCTAGTTGCTCTATAGCATCCAGGGCTTAACCATAAATAAGGGACAAGGTAGTTGGTAAATTAAAATGCATTATATGTTCTCATGCATAGCCTTGGTGTTCTCTGGCAACATTTATTTTCATTCATTAGTGTCGGGCTTTGGCATGACCAAGAGGCCAGCAAAACCATAGGTAAGAGAAGCCTCTCAAGCCACAACACTATCAACTTTCCACTGCTCACACATAATTTGAGGAAATCCAGCAGTGTCTTCAAGCATTAGATAGCATTTTAACATGCCATACATGGTCAATACCCAGTTGAAGCATCATAAGCAAAGGCACAACACAGAGTTTAATAGAGATTGCATTCAGAATCACTTAGAGATACACATAGCATACTGTGCACTAGCACCCAGCATTTTAAGGGGGAAAAGATAAAAATCTGATAATCAATATCTTTATTCCACAATGCTGGGTAGCTTTGGATATTTATTAAGCGCATCAAGATTAGCATTTTCTGATCATTGCAATTGATCTATATTTGCTTTGGGACCATCTTTGTTTTGTGACGCATTATGAGCTAACACCATAAATTGAGCCAATATTTGATACAAACAATAAAGAAAATTTAAGGGGCCAAACCTTATCCGATTCAAGGAAGCAATTGCTCGCAGTGCACTTCGTATCATGTCCTCATTACGATCCACTTCTTGTTTCACCGCATCAGGCTTTGGCTTGTGATTAATAGTTTTTTGCAGAGGATCAACCAATGAATCCAATACTGAAGTTCAAAAGAATAGGAAGAGGATGAAATTCTGTATAAACACACCTAAAATAAACATACAAGAAAAAGAAGTCTTTGTTCAACACTTACCTGCCAGTACAGCAAATGGAAACTTCTCCGCGAGTTTTGAGAGGATAAGATGACAGGGCATTTTAACATCATAATGATCTGGAAGAAAAAGATATTTCAAGTCATGTAGCAAGCAATCTAGTTTGTCAGTCAGCTAAAAGTTGCCATTAAATTCATTATATTTGGTAGCTGGCCAGGCACATATAAATGTAAAATATCCTATTCATGAAACCAGTTAACGCACTGTATCTTGTTGGAAGTAATTACAGCGTACAGCACATCAGGAAAATAAAACTTTACATATCCAGTGCAAGAAAAGAGGAATTAAACATAACTCAAGGCTCTCATTTGATTAAATGACTAAGTGAGAACAGTAGTAGAACTTCTAAGAATTTATTATGTACAATCATAAACCACAAAACATTAAATGGACACTGAAAATATACAATGGATGCATCAGAAAATTAAAAAGAAAGACATTCCCAAAACTCAGTCTCAAGTCTAGCATTAACTTCATCAGAATACAAATTGGATTTGGATGGATAACAAATTCAGCCAAGAAGCAAAGATCCAAAGGATGACTCAGTAAGGCAACAAAATTAACTTTTAAGATACAAAGGAGGAGGATAGTAAGGTTAATCTCACCATCTAAACCAGAGCTAAGGTAAGGAACAATGAAAGATGAAGGATTCATTTGTCCCAGGCAACTGTCCAGTAATGTGTCGACACATTCAAAAGCTGCTTTCCTTAGTTCAAGGCCATCATCGACGACATGCTTAAAAGGACCTAGATCGACAGTCCTGATCAACTCTTTCTGCACAAGATAGGACAAGCTACTAAGAATTTGACCCATACTGAACAAGCAAGAGACACAAACCCACACCCTGCTCCTACGCCCAACCCCTCCTCTCCCCGTCACCCCCAAAAAAAATAAAACATAAAAAGAAACATATATATATAGTAGCCACCAGATTTTTTATGAGTTCACATTTTGTGCATTACAGAAAAGCTTCCACGACTACCCTCAGTGCCTTATTTTTTATGTTATTATTACTAATAACACTAGTCAATGAGTGCTAGACCATTTGTTCATTTTGTATACAACTACACATCATTTGCCAATGCAGGGTTTGTTGAGTGGTAAAGATCCATACTTCTCAGTGGCGAGGTCTTGGGTTCGACCCTTGCGAACGGCATTTCATTTCCAGTATTAAAAAAAGCACCAGTACCCAAAAAAAATAAAAAAATACAACTACACATCATGGTGAGGAGTCCTTACAAGTCAATTTAATTGGAGATGACTAGTTTACAAGAAAAGAGGGAAAAAGAACCACCTAGGCCTCAAATAGTTGGCCATCTAAATGTTGGTTGTTTTGAATGTACTTTCATCTTCAGGCACTCAGGGCTGTAACAGACTTAAGGAATTTGTAAGATCAACAAACGATGCATGTATGATTCTTTTTAGTTGTGAGTTCTGACTAATCATGGAAATTCTTTGGGATATCAAAATGAAGAAACAAATAATTATGCGGTTGAATAAAATAGCTTGCATTGCAGCCACCCTCAAATAGAGATTTGCTCTTTAATATTAAAAAGAAGAAAAATCTACTTTACTTTGTTTATTTGAGTGGTGCCATAATCACCGTCAGGTAGTATTTCCCAGGAACAATGCTCTCTTTCAAGCCTTTCCATTAATCAACACAACTATCTCCATATAAAGTAGTACCAATTCCGGGGCTACATCCAACAAACAGCTAGTAAGAATCCCAACCACATGGTACGATTGTATCTACAGTAGTACAGTAGGCTAACCCTTGATTAGAAACAATAATGCAGGATTAGGGCTAACAACTCGATCAACAGTATGGGCCCTACAGGCTATGGGTTCAACTCTAAAGGCTCTTACAATAAATAAAGTGAAGTAAGCACTAGAAAAATGAGGAAATAATCCAAAAAAAAGAGCCCCAGCCATAATGTAAAGGGACTAGCATGGCAAGAAATTATGAAGAAAGATCTCCTAAAATCTTAGTAGAATCTAATACAACTCAAACAGGAATTTAATAAATTGGCCAACAAAACTTTCCCCCTGACAAGGACTTATAGGTGACAGCTTAGAGGGCTAGAAGTCGGGCTCATGACTGGAATAAAATCCACCCAAAGGGAAGCCTCAATAATCCTCACCTCCTTTTTCCTCTCCTCATTTGAACGACATAAATCAACTTTATTGGTTTCCTACCCCCAAAAAAAACAATCAACTTTCTTGGTTTGGTGTTTGAGACATGAATGTCAAGAAAATATACATGCTTCTTTCTCACACTATCACCAAAGAGGCAAGACCACGAGCTTCTCGAAAACAAAAACAAGGTTCTCAAGTTGGGTGCAGACACTACAGAATTAAAAGTAAGTTTGAACTGCACATTTACCTTAACCACAGTCTGGTCATAAAGAAGGGGTAATAACTCTGGAAGAAACCCCTTAACAAGGTTTGGTTTTTTGTGAGCCGCTGTACTCAATGCCAAAACAGCTGCGCGTCTAACATGCTGGAAACCCATTCAGAGATATAATTTAACTGATTATTAATCAATAATTCATGTAAAAGATAAGCAATCAAAAGAGTGAACATAAAGGAGTAATGGCTTCAGGAAAGAGAGAGAACTGAATTTATGCTACTTGACTTGAAGAAATATTAATTACCCGGTCATGATCCTTAATAAGCATCAGGAATGAAGATATCTCAGGATATAAAATCTTATCAAACTTCTCTGGCCTCTCAACAATTGAATATTTAATTGCTATTACAACTGTCGCTCTAATGAATGCAGCAGGACTAGTTGTCCGCACCTATATTAATGACAGAAGAATTATGCCAGTTGCACAAGTGTTTAACATAAATACAATCAACCGAAAAAAATGAAAACCAAATAGGAAATTCACCTTAAGTGCAGGAACAAGCTTTGCAGGCTCAATAAGAGCAATTTTGCCAAGACATTCAGCTACTACATTACGAACACCCTCTTCCTCACTTTCACATTGATTAAAAAGCAATTTCAGTATCTTTTCCACACTGGTATCCTGAAACTCAGTTTGGCCTGCTTTGTCTAAAGACTGCCTAGCAATAACCTGCAAAGTGGAATATATACATTTAAATAGGACACGAAGAAGAGCATCAAGAATTTTTAGATAGATGCCAGGTAGGAACAAACCTCTTTCAAAGAATGAAGCAACAGATACTGCTTTTTCTGTTGGTTATCTATTTGATCCAAAATAAAAGGTAAGTACTTCGTTAGATTTCCCACAGCTATATTTCCAAGAGCATAGGAGGCAGCAGACTTTATTTCCTCAAATGGAGATTGGAAGGACTCCATAACAATTTTCTCTATGTGTGCATGTGAACTAAGATCTTTCCTCCTTCCGATTTCTCCCAGGCAAAGCAAGGACAAGTGTTGCTTAGCCTAAATAAGTTAAACACCATGGATATGCATAAGAATTCGAGCAGAAAAAACAAAATAAATGAAATTGTCAAACAAATACTTCACTCAACTGGTTTGACCAATGACTTCAGGCATTATATTTAAGACTGACAAAAAACCAACAACAAATACTAAATTTTAAATTCAAGTAACAGATGTTTACTCCCGCTATGCCACCCGCTGACCTTACACTCCTTAGAGAGTTCTAAGGTGCATGAATTGCCATAGCGTGCATATTGTTTTTCATGGATTGTTTCGTTCGGTCATCTATTCATTCGGGCAAGAACCGGCTCGCCCTCATCTTACAAGTTCAGACAGAGCTTATAAAAAATTGTAGTTCATTAAGTACTAAAATAAATGCATGTTATGCAGGATATTCTACAAGAATGGTATAGAAGCATTTTTAAGGGCAAAGAGTACCAAACAGATGCAACTAACCCATCGACTAACAACTCTTCTGTGATGGCAGTGTGATGCTACCAGACCCCTGGCTCCAGCCTGGTCTCTCTAAGCCCTCCTGCATGCTCCACTTCCCAATCTCCCCTGCCTACCCTCTTTGCCTTGCTCAGAATTCCCTCTTTGGTCTAGCACCCTCCTTCCTTCTGCTCCCTCTGCACTTTGTCTCTCTTTCGTCGATGGTTCCAAGGCTGCACCCCACTTGATGCTGATCCAGCCCCTAATTAAGGCCTTTAGATTTGTTGCCCAGGCCATAAAAGCCAAGTGAAGCCCCTAGGCTTGCTGCCCAACATCACTTCAAATCATTTTTTGCTTTTCCAAACTTGGTTTTCTTTTTCCCAAAGTAACTTCAATAGCAGTCTTGTAATTCTGCTCAATCGAAGGGCAATTCTTGTAATTCTTTAATCAGTTACTGTGACATTACAGGGCCCATGTTGGATTCTATTAGGAGTTCAATTAGAGTTTGTATAGGAGTTAAATTAGAGTTTGTATTCATGTAAAATTCTATTCCTTGTAAAAGTGTACTTTCCACTTAATTATAAATAGAGGGCTTGAGATCATTGATCCATAAGCCATTCAGCCAAACATTGTGTTTTACAACATGGCATCAGAGCCTAAATACGATTAGGGAAGTGAGAAAAAAAAAGGAAGTGTCGAACCTACCTCCTCGCCTCTCTCTCGCTGTCGTTATCGCAGAAAGAGTGTTGAGAGTGAACCTATCTCATTCAAAACCCATCGAAACCTATCGAAAGGCCATCGCCTCTCTCCTGTCGCAGCTCTTCAAACCCATCAAACCCCATCGCCCATCCTTTCTGGCTATTCTTCAATATCGCTGCTGAACTAAGTTCTTCAAATCTGCTGCATACCGTGAGAAAAGACCAAGAACAGAGAAAAAAAAAAAAAGGGGAAAGAAAAAGAACATAAGTTCTCCACCGCTGCTCCTACCTCCGCCGCTGCACTACAATGAGGTATTTCGAACATCCTATCTTCCTTCCCCTACCGCTGCACTACCTGCAAATTTTTTCTCTCTCTGGTTCTTCATCTGAAACCTGCGATTGGGGTTATTCATCTGAACTTGTGATTCGATTTAACCCAAAACATATTAGCCCAAACAAAACAGATATTTGAGGGTTAATTTTGTAAATTTACATTCTATCAAGGATCTATTAGTAAATTTGCATTTGTAGGGACTTATATAAGTTATATGTAAATTTGTATAAGTTCAAAGACCTATCTGCAAATTCTGATTTTTCAGGGACATATTTGTAATTACTGAGAAAGAAAGAAAAAAAAAAGTATTTGGACCCATTGCTCTTTGGACCGTGTTTGTTTTCTTTTCGGGTATCCTGAAAATATATATTGGGTGATTAAGTGCATGTCTAGGAAAATTTTGTCTAAAGAGTCTGGCATTTAAGCGGACCAATTGTGTCCCTCTAGTCTTTCCTGGAAATTTTCCTGGTGTGCTTTGGTTCAACAATAAATTAATTGGAGGTAACCTGAGGAGATATTTTTCACGTGTTATCATTACTTAGAATTGTTTTGGATTGTTCGGCTATTGTATTCTGCAAAATTTCTGTTACTTCGAAAGGTTGAAGACTGAAAAACTGCAGATAATTTTGTCAACATGATAACTATTGATGGTACTCCTGCTCCCACTGGCTCCGAACATTACCCCACTCTTCATCCTCTTTCGGTAAGCTTTGATGGGACAAATTATTTGATTTGGTCCCGATCTGCTTATATGACTATTGCCGGAAGAGGACTTGTTGGACACATTACGAGCACCACTATCAAACCTACTACCACATGCGTTTCACAGGATAAATGGATCTCGAATGACTCTTATATTATGTCATTTCTTTTGAATTCCATGATTCCAGATATTGCCCGTGGATATCTATTACTTGATACTGCAGCCCAAATCTAGAAGGCTATTACTGAAACATATGGATAGTTGGGAAAGAAACACAAGTTTATGAGTTACGAAAGAAGCTTCATGAGACTACCCAAAAGGAACTGTGGCCCAATATTATTCTGCGTTGCGATCTCTTTGGCAGGAGTTGGATCATTATGGGAATTATCATCCCACTAACCCAGATGATGTGACTACTTATAGGAAGCACATTGATAAGATTCGGGTATATGACTTCTGGGCAAGTTTGAATGTGGAGTACGATCAGATTAGAGTACAAGTCTTAAGTCGTTCTCCCTTTCCTACACTAGAACAGTCTTATGCTCTTGTTCAGTGTGAGGAAAGTCGTCGCTTAGCCATGTTTCATACACCTATTATGGAGAAATCAGCCTTACAGTCTGTTCGCACTAAATCTGATTTGGCTAAGGAGATTGTTAAGTGTGAGCACTGTCACAAACCATATCATACCAAGGCAAATTGTTGGAAACTACATGGGAAGCCCACTGATTTTGAGCAAAAAGAGCACAAAGAAAGGGAAAACCAAAGGCTAATCTTTTTGAGACAGTTTCCACCACACCCACTGCAGATGTTGGTTTTTCACAGAAGGAGTTCGCTACTCTGCAACGTATTTTGCGGTCTTCTACTGCTGGTACAGCCTTGAGTGCTTCCTCTACTACCCATACCAACTTCTACTTTGCTACTTCAGGTAAAACTTTTATAGGCTTTCAAGTTTCTTCAATTTTTACTCCTTGGATCATTGATACAGGAGTCATAGATCATATGACAGGTTTATCCTCCTCTTTCTTACAATATTCTACAACTTCTGGAAAGGATAAAGTTTGAATTGCTGATGGCTCCTATTCTTCCATTGCAGGAAAAGGGATCATTCAGCATTCTCCATCACTTTTTTTGTCTAAAGTTTTACATGTTCCCTCTTTCTCTACTAACTTGCTCTCTATCAGTAATCTTACACAGGACTTTAATTGTAAAGTGATTTTTTCCCCATCTTACTTGTATCTTCCAGGATCGGTCACGGGGAAGGAGATTGGACGTGGTAAACTAGACAATGGACTTTATTTGCTCGAGCTGATTGAAGGATCAACTTTTGTTTTGACTACATCTTCTAATCCGATCCATTCGGTAATATCAAACCTTCATTAGTGGCACCGTAGGCTAGGTCACCCCCCTCTAGGAACTCTTAAGAAAATATTTCCTGACTTGATTTCTACTTGTAACGAGGATAATTCTTTTTGTGAAGCCTGCATTTTTGTGAAGCAGACTCGTTCTACTTATTTACCTTCTATTCATAATAAAAAACCTATTCCTTTTATGTTAATTCATACTGATGTACGGGGTCCCTGCCGACGTGTGTCTATTACTGGCCATAGGTACTTTGTTACTTTTATTGATTGTCACTTTCGTTTTACATGGATTTATCTTTTAAAACAAAAAAATAAAGAGGTTTTTCGATGTTTTCGTGATTTTCATAATATGATTAAAACTCAGTTCAATGCCACTGTGAAGATCCTTCGCAGTGACAATGGCACAAAGTATATTGATGGTGAATTTCAAAGATATCTCTCTGACTCTGACATAATACATCAGACAGTTGCGTTGATACGGTTGCCCAAAATGGGGTTACCAAAAGGAAGAATCGGCATCTCTTAGAGATAGCCCGTTCCATTATGTAATGTACCTGACCAATACTAGAGTGATGCCGAGTAGTATACTTGGTTTTAAATGTCCTAATGAGATTCTTCAGGGAGCCTCACCTTTTGTTATTCCCCCAATGGTTTTTGGATGCGTGTTTTATGTCAGAATCACAGCCCACCAGAGTAAGCAAGCTCCTCGCGGCCTACGCTGCATATTTTTGGGGTATTTTGCTACTCAGAAAGAGTACAATTGTTATCATCCTCCTTCCAGGAAAACCATTGTATCCATGGATGTAATTTTTTATGAGTTTTGCCCTTACTATACACCTCTCCAGGGGGAGAGTCCTAGAGGAGAGGTGTTCTTTCCGACTCTAGATCTTCCTATCACACACCAACACAACTTAAGAGTCCCAGAAGAGTTTCCTGACCAGGGGGAGACTTCGGCCAGTATACCTGAGGACTCTAATCCTCCCCCTTCGATTTCTGAACCATGTGAAGAACCTAGCCAGGGGGAGACCACTCCTGTGAGACACACTATTGGGGTCTTTCAAAACCAGATTGACCAGAATAAGGAGGTACAGACTTATCAGAGGAAGAAATACAACCGGCTAAAATAAGTGGAGAAAGGTGATATGTTACCACTTCCGTCTCCTGCTCCAGAATCAGATTCTACTATTCCCCTTAAGTTATCTTCTTCTAATCTTCCTATTGTTGTTAAAAAAGGGGTCAGATCTTGTATTTAACATCTCATAGCTAAATATGTTTCTTATAACTCTTTGTCTGATTCCTACTGTGCTTTTATATCCTCTCTGTCATTTGTATATGTTCCTAAAAGTTGACAGGAAGCCTATGTTGACATTAGATGGAAGGCGCTATGGTAGAGGAAATGCAGGCAATGAAGAAAAATGACATTTGGGAGCTAGTTACACTTCCTCCAGGAAAAAAACCAGTGGACTGCAAATGGGTATTTGTGGTTAAACAAAATATGGATGGATCAGTCAACAAGTTGAAAACTAGACTAATTGCAAAGGGATATACCCAGATCTATGGGATTGATTATAAGGAGACCTTTTCTCCTGTTGCAAAACTAAACATTGTTAGAGCTCTGTTGTCTGTAGGCTTGAACAAAGACTGGAACTTGCACCAACTAGACGTAAAGAATGCCTTCTTACATGGGGAGTTAGTAGAACAGGTCTATATGGAAATCCCACATGGTTTCCCCGATGACAATACTGCAGGGAAAGTTTGTCGGTTGAAGAAGTCAATTTATGGGTTAAAACAGTCTCCTAGATGCTGGTTTGGATGCCTCCTGAAGGCAATGACTTCTATTGGGTACAAGCAAAGCAATACTGATCATACATTATTTGTCAAGAAGTCAGGTACTAACATCACACTTCTCATTGTCTATGTAGACAATATTGTCATCACAGGGAAGGATGGTGAAGAAATTCAAAAGTTGAAGGACTTTTTTAGCAGAGAGTTTGAAATTAAAGATCGAGGGAAGTTACAGTATTTCTTAGGGATTGAGGTGGCTCGATCAAAGAAAGATATATTCCTATCCCAAAGAAAGTATGTCCTAGATCTATTATCAGAAATGGGAATGTTGGGGTGTAAAGCAATTAATACCCCTATTGAAGCTGAAGCTAAACTTAAAGAAAAAGAGGGAGAAACAGTGGACAAAGGAAGATACCAAAGGCTGGTAGGGAAGCTTATTTACTTGTCCCACACCAGGCCAGACATCGCTTATGCTGTAGGTATAATGAGCCAATTCATACATGATCTATATTTAGATCATATGAAGGCTGTTATCAGAATACTACAGTATTTGAAGGGAACTCCTGGAAAAGAAATACTTTTGTCACCCACTGATGCAGACTGGGCTGGATCTATGGTTATCAAAGCGTCCACCTAGGCGGCCGCCTAGGTGGCAAAATGGTTTTTGAACCGCTTAAATTGTTGCCGCTTAACTAACGGACTGATTTCTTGCCGCTTTTTTGCTTGGGCACTACCACTTCGCCGCCTTTTGCGCCATATTACCACCTAAATGCTAAAGTAACGTTGTTTTTACATTTTGTAATTTGTGCATATTATTATTATTTTTTAAAATCATAATTTATTATATATATCTTTTGTGGTGAAGGACATTGTTACAGCATTGTTACAACCATTACAAGATGATACAGAGAGGGGAAGGGGGAAGAAATCCTATTCCTAGAGGAGCACTCCTCTGAACTCTCTAATCTTGCAAAGAAAGCATTTAGGTCAATATATATATATTTAAATATGTGAGCCATTTCGGAATCGAGGCTCAAAGTGTCTGTCAGCAACAGAATGTGAAGCATGAGCCATATTCAACATTGATAATCAATGAATCATTAAATAAACAATGACTTGGAAATCGGAATAATGAGATCTATTAATTTATTATGTCGGCACTGTTTGGTTAAAAAAAGGGAAAAATGGATACATCAATTCTAATTACTGATCTATGCACAAGAATACAAGACACTTATTTGGCGTCACACTATCATAGAGTAAGTAATAATGTAAAATTACTACTTTCATTTTCATTTTTCACATTGATTACTGATATAGTACATACTACATAATTTTTGTTATGAATCTTATGATGCTTGATGAGATGAAGTTATATTTTTAATCTTTTTTTCATAATTGTGATTCTTGAATGTTTTTTATTTTTTTTATTTTTATGAATGTGATTGTTAAATGTTTGTTTAGTACTTTAGTTTATTATAAATAGTATTTGTATTAAAAAGTAGTTTAAAAGTAGTTATATTCAAAATGTTGACTAAACCGCTTTGGTCACTTTATTGCCGCCTAAGCGACGCTTAGTCGCCTGAACGCCATGTCTGAGCCCCAATCGCTTTGCCGCTTTAATAACCTTGGCTAGATCACCAGACAGGAAGTCAATTTCAAGTTATTGTACCTTTGTTGGAGGTAATCTAGTTACTTGGAGAAGTAAAAAACAGAATGTGGTAGCTTTATCTAGTACCGAAGCTAAATATAGAGCTATGGTTTGTGGAGTTTGTGAGCTACTATGGTTGAAAGGCTTGCTACAAGATATTGGAGTCCAAGTTCCAAACCATATGATGTTATATTGTGACAACAAGGCTGCTATTAGTATTGCTAATAATCCAGTGCAACACGATCAAACTAAGCACATTGAAATTGACAGGTTTTTTGTCAAAGGAAAGTTGGAACAAGGGCTTATCTGCATGCCTTTTGTAAGATCTGGAGACCAAGTAGCAGATGTTTTCACTAAGGGTTTGAAAGAAAGAGATTTCCTTCCTATTGTAGGCAAGTTGGGCATGACTAATATCTATGCCTCAACTTGAGGGGGAGTGTTGGATTCTATTAGGAGTTCAATTAGAGTTTGTGTTCATGTAAAATTCTATTCCTTTTAATAGTGTACTTTCCACTTAATTATAAATAGAGGGCTTCAGATCATTGATCCATAAGCCATTCAGCCAAACATTGTGTTTCACAACAGCCCATGATTTAAAGCCCCAGTCAAAGTAAAAGTCTGGGTTATAAAGACCTATTTGAGTTAGTATTTCTATTCACACCAGCCCATGATTTAAAGCCCCAGTCAAAGTAAAAGTCTGGGTTATAAAGACCTATTTGAGTTAGTATTTCTATTTCCTAGTCCAAGCCAATTAGTTTCTATTTTCATCATCTAACTTTTTTCCATGTTTCATCCCCATTCAACTACTATACCTATGTTCTTGTGTACCCCAATCAACCACCTCAGAATCCTAAAACCTTAATTTGCAAAACCTCTTAACTTTTGAATTCAGATCCAGGAAGACTGGCCCTTAGTTGATCTTGTTCAATCTAGGGCTTACACAACCATATTCTGATTCTAGTAAAGAAGCAGATGACTCGGTTGAGAACAGGACTGTACTTCCTCAGCAGTTACCAATTATTTGCTGAAAAGTCCACACTCCTTATATACTAATAAAAACATTATGGCAATTGATGAATTGGATGAACATTTTAAACTTGAGACCTTACAGAAAAAGAATCAAGTGCAACCAAATTACAAGAAAAAGACAACTAAATGTATTTGAAGCTTGAGGAAGAAACATACAGTATTGGTACTGCTATCATCTTTGAGTATGTTTGTAAGCATTTCAACTGTAAATGCACATTTCTGATCACCCGCAGCAAGGCATAGAACAGCAACACATTGAGCTACTGAATACAAGGCTTGCTTTGCAAGGCCACCAGACTGGGGAGATGGTTTCGTACTAGAAAGAAGATAATCGAGCAAAGCATCAATACTAGTGTTCGGTGAATGGACTAATGCAGCAAAAAAGCTTAGCAGAGCCTGCAGCATTGAAAAAGAGCATGCTCATCACTGCTAACAATTGGATCAGAATACAACAGCAGGATAATAGGACAAAGAACAGTACCAAAAGTGCTTGTCCTTGCAACAGTGAGCTCCTAATCAATGTTAGGGCTTGAGGAAGGACTTTCATTCTAACCGCCAAACTAGCATTTGGGTTTGAATTCCGGTCAGACATCAACGTGCAGCAAAGTTCCAATGCAAGAGCCGTCATATGCAAGTCTGAATCACTGGCACATAAATAAGGTATAAAGAATATTATAAGGAAACCAAATACGTTGGATGATGTTAAACGAGACAGGACGACAAAGACCTGGGTGGGTGAGGGGAAGCGAGTGAGAACTTGAAGTATCCAAAAGACAAACCTTATAAGAGATGAGACTTCTGAAATTATAGCTTTGTAAGCAGATGAACCAATTCTATCACCATAAGCAACAATTAGGGAATTTAACGTCCCCAATGTTGCTTGCCTCAATGCCCGGTTTGCCTATTTCCCAAGAAGCAGATAAGATATGGACATGCAGAAATTTCACAGAAGCAGATTCAGGACAGTTGCTTACCTTCCGCAAAAACGCAGTTAACTCTCCAATAACATGACTGAGGACACAAGATATATCAATCTTAAGTGACGAAGAAGCAATGACAGAAAATGCCTGTACACACATTTTAAAGTTTATTTGAATGAAAATGAAAAAGCAATTTCAGCTTTATGAAATGGCATATACTGGTCAGTAAACTACCGGGAAAGCAAGATAACCAAAGAAGAAATTCAATGCTAACAAAAACTAAAGAGGCTTTAAGACATTTTGTAAATGGATTTTGGCCAGTAATAGAAAAAGAAACAGCACCAGCAGCCAGATACCCAACAGCCTCCCCAAGTAATACATATCCCCAATTTTTATAGGCCCATTACGATTCTATTATCAGTCAAAAGGAGAAAAGATAGTGATTTTTAAGACATCAGGATTTTGACAATGTTTCGGTCTACAATTTACCCAACATGGATCACTAGATTGCCTGGTGGATACAAAAACTCCACAGGTGGATTCCTGTTGAACACGCACACTCCAATTGTTCTCCGTCATGTCTCCTTGGCCTTACTAAATAAATAAATCAAAATTATGCTTCCTAAAATTTCACCATGAACCTCTAACTATGGGTGATACACTGATACCCATAAAATTTCCATAAAGAAAGTATTCGAGAGGCAAAGAGAACAACAAGAGTGTCTGTAGCATTCAACAATCACCAACTCTCGTAATTTCCCCTACCACTAACACAGTAGCCTGCAAAACTAGACTATCAATATAGACATCCTCTTCTAAGAACTTGGAATAGCATGTCATTTTTCAACTTAGCTTTCATGGATAAACACTTAGTAGCATGAACAGATTTCAGAATTTCCAACAAGAAGAACTTACAACTCATAGCGGTAAGAAAAACGTAGCTAGAGACTTGCACAAACAGCCAAATTTGACCCAGAAGAAAAATATGCACAAGAATCAGCAAGTAAACCAAAATAAAGACTAGTAGAGGCCAACTCCAGAGGGGTATACAACCCAGGTCCACCCCATCACTGTACACAACCAGACAACAGTGGTGGTAATTTGATAAAACAGTAACATAGTAATACTAAACTAGAGCTGGTTCTAAATCAAACTAAGGTGCAGATTATTTTAAAAACAGTAAAATAGTAAGAGCTGACTAAAGGAAAAGTGCAAGAAAACATCTTCCCTCAGCAAATTCCATCACAACACACCTTAACTGCTGTAAGTCTGGTTATCTCATTTCCCATCCGATCGACAAGCATGGGAAGGCATGCAGTTAACTCCACTCGGAGAATATCACCAAAAGTTGAGATTACAAGACCCATGCAATAAATAGCACACTTCTTGACTTCCTGGAAAAGAATTTTATGAGCTACAGTAAACAGAAAAAGTAAATTCGGTTTGGAGTTCTACCAACCTGATCTTGATCTTGGTTTGCAAGACGTGTCAAAATGGCATTATATATGGGGTGAACATAAGGTTTAAAATCAAAATGACCCTGCATCAGCAAATAGTAACATACCATGACATAAAACAAGTCACAAAATGTTGTGTTCAAACATTCCAAGTTGTCGAAGATAACTTCACCTTATAATCTGGTGGGCGTACAACACGGACAAGCTCAACAGATACTCTTAATGCCTCAGCAGTGACTTTGTAATAACACTCGCCAACAGCAGATAGTACTGGACCAGACAAAGCCTGGATCAACAATTACATAAATCTTCAGGGTGAATTAAGCAAAGTCAAACCAAAATATATAGTAAAACAAGAATTCTACAGATAAGTAATATCTGAATAGTAAAAGAATATTAAAGAAAATTATCGTATTGAGTCATCATCAACATCAGAAGAATTAATATATAGCAGAACATATCTGCGGTAACCAACCTCCTTCAAGACAGTGGTCTAAATTATATGCCAGCAACGCTAAAAAAGCCATGAACTCCAAAAATATTCAAATTCAGGAGAAAAATCATTAAAATCAGCTGATGAACTAAGAAAGTATTGAAAAGGTTGGCTTGAATCCCCTCCCTAGACAAAAATTAAAAACCCAGATTGCCAATTAACAGAAGAAAAGTCACAAAAAAGTATGGACCACAATGATCCAAAGTCCACAGGGTTACAAAGAAAAAGTTCTGCCAGGCCAAATTTACACCAAACATATTAACCAAATGGAGGAAAGCATTTAAACACCTCAATTTTGGACCTTTATTAATATTCAAGTAACCATTAGAAGGACAAAGTAAGTTTTCCAACTTACTTTCATCATATAAATAAAAAAGTTACACTCTTTCACACAAACAAATACTGTTACTTAAGAAAATATCCACATTCTATTTTTCAGCTAGGTTTGCCATATTCGGCCTTATTCCAACTAGAATGGGTCAGCTAAATGGATCCTTTTCCTACAATAAACTGCACTAAAGGTCAAACTTAGAATTCAGTTGGATAAACTATGCTATGCATTAATGATGGCTTTAACAGATCAAGGAATTACTTACCCTGAATATGACTTAAAAATGGTGTACCGTATCAACAATGATTCAGTACGAAGTTCAGATAAAGACTATGAATCAGGTTATATACCGTGGACCTTTAATGATGAAGACATAAAAAAGGCTTCCGCATGTACTCATCTTGCATCATATCCTTTGGATTTTCCCGGAGTTGGTTAGGCTCTGCTTTCCCGACTTCAGATGATACATAATGCTTGGCCTGACTAGGCACTTAGTCACATAACTATTATATTATGGAATTATAGACGAAAATTAACTATTATAAATCGAGGAGGATCAATATTGCAGTTGTTATTGCATAAAAAAGAGTTCTAACGCACATTATATCATTCGAGGCTAGACAACAGAAAGATAACCGTTAGCAAGTCTATAACCTTGTCTTTATTGGGTTTCTTGACAGTGGTAATGAAAATGGTAATCTTTGTCTCTCAAAAAATAATTTTGGCATTTTTCAGATGCATTTTTACAGTAATTGATTTAGACCCATGGTCCATGTATATCCACAGGAACAAGGCACCACACCAGGCCAGTGTCATTGTCGGATTCAATCTTCCATGGGAGGCCGCCAGATCCAAGTAAATGCTAATGTAAACAGAATTGTGAGCCAAGCTTAGATTATGTCCCAATCTATTTTCTAATATTCAATAAGCCTTGGACTGCGAGAAACTAAATGATCAATGGGGCAGCTCCTAGAAGATTTTGTTTCCCTTTTGTTATTTTAGCCCTAGTATAGTGTTGGCTGTCTTAGAGATTCTACAATAATTCAGTCCTTTTGTTTCCTTTTATCAGATTTAGTTTCAATTTTTGTTTGTATTCTACTGTGTAATTCTCCCTATAGTCAAAAGGTGAGTTACTATTTTGTAATCATGTTTTAATTGTAAAAAGGCAAAGAGGCTGCATAGATCAGCCAATGACTTTAAACCCAACCAAAAAAAAAAATGCAATGTTGCTTTGTGCAATGATTGTGAGTAACAGGCATGGTAAGAGGTGTGAGAGACATGGAAGAGAGTGGAAGGCTCAAGCCTCAATCCAAACCATCCAATTTTCTACTTTGGTCCCTTTTTTTTTTTCATTGTGTGATCTATAAGTTCAATGATTGGTTATGGAATATCTCCTACAAGTTCACCAATAGTTGCGCATTTTAAAACTTCGAAGATCAAACAAGTATTAAACTTTGTCATGAAGATCCTGATGGGGCTAGGTCTTCGTGATCCAGCCCTAGATTAGTAATGGTACTTAAATAGGATCACAATGTTAACCAGTTTTGGCTGACTGGCTGATAGACAGACATTTTCTCTCTGACAGAATATAGACTGATATAGAAACGTCACATAAAACAGCACTCCTCAATTAAACCAGTGTTGAACCCACCAAAGAAAGAAAAAAAGAAAAAAACAATATGGCAGGTGACAGCACTACAAGTAGACATTTTTATCAATTGAGCTTTGTTACCTTCACATAAGGGTGGAAAACAGATGGTGTATGAGAAGCCATGACTAATCTAGTGAAAACTAGAGCCTCAATCTTCAAATTTGATGTGGAGGACTTGTCCTGAGAGAGGCATATTAACAGCAGGAGGAAAACTATCATCATATGCAGCCAGGAAAGAAGAGAAAAAAAAGCCCCTTCCATTCAACAATATTTAACTAGTTTAACTTACACTTAATGCTATTATTCACCCACCCCCACCCCCCCAAAAAAAAAAGGAACAACTTACACTTAATGCATTTTCAATTCCAGGAACAAGGGACCCAATGTGCTCAGCTAGGCAGTCCGGTAAGACACCTACAAGTTCCTTCAGAACTGAAAATGCAGCGACCTACCAACAAGAAGGTCCAATAGGGGCAAGCAAGTGAAGAGGTCCCATTATGTATCAGTAAAAAAATCAATTTGCTTTGTCCCACCTTGGTTTTGATAGACTTTTCACGCAGTTGCTTATTTATAGATTTAACAATTTTTGGGACTTCTTGCTTCAGCAACCACTGTGGACTGCAAATGGATAAGACGTAGTATCAGTAACTAACAAATAACTACTGTGCAGATATAATTGGATGGATATCAATATGAAGCCTGAGCTAAAGTAGTGCAGATATGATTGGATGAAAATCAATATGAAGGCTAAGCTAAAGTCAATTAAACAAATGAAGCCATGCAATCTACACAATGCAGAAAGGATTAAAAATAAATAAACATTGTAATCATGCAAGTTATGGACCCAAGATTCAATCTACGAATTTGAAATAAATAAATAAATAAAATAAAAAGAAGAAGAAGAAAGAAAGAAAAAGACAAAAATCATAAAGAACTTCAAAAAAATAAATAATATATATATATATATATATATATATATATATATATATGAGAGAAGAGGACAGTATCTTATATTTCAGAAGAATGCTTTTAGCAGGAAAGAGATTTCATATCGGAATGGTAGAAGAAGTAACATAAACTAATCAAATATAAATTGATAACTAAAACTTAGAATATCCCTGCATTTTGAGAACATTCAGTGCCTAATTTATTGAATAGTAGAGGTTGCCAGTCCTTAAAACAGACTACATATTGCACTTTCCTAAATATTTTGATACATCTTGTCACCCTTCTCATCTACAGTAATTTAAGAAACCATTTACCTCTTTCCTATGATTGTTGCACAGCATTCATCTGTGCCATCAGCCCTAAACCTCACAGGGTCTTATCCTGGGCCAATAACATGCAGGGCTAAAGGTTGTCAAACATGTACTGCATCACTAATATGCTAAATTGTAAATCTATGCTCAAAAAATGCCAACAACTGTAGAGATAATTGTTGGTACATCTTGCTGGAGAAATTTTTTCGCTTAAGTTTCAGGAGAACCTTTTTTCCAAGTTTCAAAAACATATATTCTATTTTTACCAATCTCCAGTGGAAGATCCCTCCAATATTTGTTTCTAAATGTCTCCCAAAAATTTACACCTCAAAGAAACTACTGGACACAAACACGAAAACACAGACAACAAAGTTGAAAGACCTACACCCACACAAGCAATCAAGAGGTGGAAAATACCTTAACCTTCCATATAACTTCTTACCTACCAACATGCATCACAGTATGAAAAACTTGCCACGGCTCCACATCTAGAAGATAACTACTACAAGTCTACAACAAGCAATATGTAATAATGCGAACAGTAGTTCTACAAGGGCTTTTTCAGTTTCAGGCAATAATACAGATGGGACTGCAGTATTAGGTTTCGAACAAAATATTTTGAACCAAAGCCAGACTGAGAAAGTTTTGCCATCCTATGAGTCTAAGAGTCATGAATTTAAAGATAATGTATCCGTCAAGGCGTCAACAATGATATCCCTGGAAATATTGACCTTGATTAGCGAGGATTGAAAAACCCACAATACCATCTTCTGCCAAAGAAACCATGGCTGGAGTCGCCGTCTAATTTTCTAAGTATATATTATATTACCAATGAAAGAACTAGTAATGGTAATACAGTACTTCTATTCAAGGTACAAATATTTACCTCGACTCATTTATGTCAATCTGTTCCTTTTCCTTCGTTACATTTCCAGTTTGACGTAGTAGCTCAGAAAATGTATTAAAAACATCCATCTGCCACATAACAGTAACTGTAAATCAACCGTAGGATATGAAAAAATACAGAAGAAAAGTATGATTCTGCAGTACCTTGACATTTTCTTCTCTTTCTTTAAACCTTTCTATCAATTTAGGATATGCCTGCACAGTTGGACAGACATCATTTATACCTACATATCACCAAAATAATATCATGACTGAATAACATTAATTTAAAGGGGGTAGATTTCCAGAACAAATGTAATGACACAAGCTGCCCAAACCCGAAACGCATAAAACATTGCCATAGGAAGTTCGAATGAGAGGAACATTGCCCACATTTTTGTCAAGTCATTGATTTATCTTATAGCCAATCTAACTCAGCATCTGTTGATACTTGATATAAAAACATGTGAATGACAAAGTTGATTCTAATAAATTGAATCATTTAAGAGACAGAAAGGGCAAAGTCCAACATATGGTGGACCATACAGTTAGATTTGAGGGATTATGTTATTTTCATTTCATGAGTTCCAACTTCCAGCCCCCCAAGGATTGTACAACTTCTCATGTTGCACACAAGAGCCCAAATTTTGTTTCCCTGTAATTCTGCAATGACTCAAAATTTGGTCCATTTTGCAGGTCAACTTGGTGGCCAAATCATAAGATTTTGCCCTAAAACTTCTTATAGCGCCTACTGATACATGTTTAATTAGGTCGGAAAAAAAAATCCAGAAGTGTAGTTTTGCTTTGAATTTATAGACATAATTTATGATTGCCACGTGAGTTAGGTGGAAGGAGGAGGAGAGATTGAATTTAGAGGGTTTCCTTAGGATCCAAATATGACTGGAGGGGGCAGTGATCATGCTTGGAACTGAGGACATAGATGGGGTAATGAAGGAGACAATGTGGGCAGCATTCTCCAAGACAAACATTTGGTGCCTACCAGTCCCTCCCAAGAAGACCTAATTCTCAGAACTCACAATCCAACCATCAATTCTGTCCAGAAATAACCCTCTGCCATCATCAGGAACTTGATGCAAGCCCCTTCCCTAAATCATTAAACCCTAAACCCTAGCTCTAACTGATAGATTTTGAGTTGGTTTTGATTTTGGATCTTGGAAGAACAGGCTCCTAGTTTATCTCCTGTCAACCTAGGACTATATTACATAGGGATCTTTATTTATCATCACACTCCTATGCAAACCTTACAGATGCTGATTAGCATGTCCCCTGTATGACTGCAAGTCCACATTTACCTGTTATTCCTTTGTTGGAGGAACTCTAGAGACCTAGCGTAGTAAGAAACAAGATATGGTTACTCGTTCAAGTGTCAAATAGAATTCTGTTCCATGCCACATGTCATATGTGAAATTATGCTTAAAATCCTTTTGCAGGACCTTGGTATTTTCCCAACCTATCCCATGATGCTGAACTGTGATAGTAAGTCTGCTATCAGCACCTCCCACAATCTAGTTGCATGTAAAACGACAAAGCATGTGGAGATTGATGTTCATTTTATCAAAGAGAAACCTGATCTAGGGTCACCTGCATCATTGCATTTTGTTCGTTCAATCTGATGAATATCTGGTGAGCAGTCAGCTTATGTCTGCCCAAAGTAGTAGTAAGGTTTTCCATTATACTTTGTTTAAGTTTAACATTTGTGACGTCTATATACCAACTTGAGGGGGAGTGTCATAGCATTGGTTGAAGAGCATTTTCAATATCTTTGCATTGATGCTTTGTTCTGGATTTTCTCTTTCTTCCTTCATATTATAAGTAGAATACGTCCAGGCCCCTTGTGACCAAGGATCAAGATCTTGGTTTTCAGGTTAGTTTGGACCAGCCAAAACCGAGATATGGCCAAGATGGGTCGAAACCAAGTCAAAACCAGGGATTTTCAGAGGGTAAAACTCAAAATGTGATGGGCTGGTAAAAACTGATTCAAACCGTCAAAACTGGTCAAGACTACTAAAAATTGTTAAAGCTACCAAAACTTCTGAAATGTCAATGAAATTTGTCAAAAAATGGGACATGGTTTCATCTCATTTTCTTGGGAAATGGAGGTTTAGCTGAAATTTTGGCCCATATCAGTTGAAAATTGAACTATGCTTGTGACTCAAGTCATAATTCCCCAAATCATTTCCCTCAGATCTTTCCAGGGATCTTGATTTGCTTCTGTTCAACCAAGGGATATGCCTCTACATTGGTCATTTAATTCATATATTCAATCTTGTTCTCCTTTTAACTCTTTTTATCTTCATCTGATTCCTCTTTCTATTCATCTTTAGCTGCTTCTTGTAGAACTTTGATATAATCATATAACTTCAACTTTTTGATTGAAGTCTTCAGAGGCATTGTAATACCTAATTTGATTTGAGTGATTATAATATTTCATTCGTAGTACCAAGTAATAGACATGGTTAGATTGACCAAATCAAGCTTCCAGAATAGCCACTGATGCCTGAAAACACTATCCAAATTAAGAATAATAAAATGATACAAATGTGGAAATTATATAATGTTCCACTCCTAAAAAACCGATCACAAACTTAAAATATACAGCCCAACAATTGGTTTTAACCATCACCAATTGAGCAAAACTCTAGCTAACTGAGTCACACAGATTACACATGAAAGTAAGAATACAGACGGGACAATTTGCAAACTAAAGTCCATCAAATAAAGTCGGACAACAAAAGAATGGTTTCCTTTTAATTTATACCTCCTCGTATAGCTTTGCAAGCATCTCTGGACGGGAAACAATTATTGCAGCTAAGCATTTTGCTGCCGCCCTTCGAACTTTCCAACTAGCATCCTCATCATCAGTGTATTCATTTGCACTCTCACTACAATATTAAAGGAAGAAAAGGAAGTAAGAACCAACACAATACCCACATATCCATTTTTATATGTCAGTAAACATAAACATAAACATACTCATCTTCCTCTTCCTCAAGGGTCTCATCATCAGTATCTTCCTCCATGCTATCAGTGAAGTTTGGATCATAACTTAAAAACTCCAAAGTAAGATGTAAAATTTCACCGCAGTACGAAGATATATCTCTGGGACATCTAAGTAAAAAGCTTTCCAGTGCCTAAAATGAAATTAAGGTATGCAAGCATCATATAAGAAATGAACAAGATGCAATTCAGCATCCAAAAGTATAAAGACTCAGGGTATCTTGACAATTGATACCTGCAAACTGTACTCACGAAGTACTTCATCATTTTCTGATGCACTTGTACAGTAGTCAATAAGCAACGGGACAGTAACTCCAAGATGAGGTCCAAACCGATATCCAACAGAACGACTGAAACACCATTTGGGCATGACATATTACTAGCAACATAACTTTCTAGCAAAAGCCGTTCCCACAACATATTAAATTTAATCTAAATCCACCGAAAAGCAGAAAAAAGCAAAGTATCAATGAAAAAACATAAACAAGATGGCAAAAGGTTCAAGGAAACAGAAAATGTTGACAGTTTTATTCTTTGAATTGTTAAGAGACTCGAGGAAATAGAGGAAGTATACATTTCAATCATAGCTAAAGTGTAGCTAGAAGAAGAGGGGGGAAAGAAAAAAAGAGAAAGTAAGACCACCCCCCCCCCAAAAAAAAAAAAAAAAAAAAGGAAGCAGAAAGTGACAGACAAATGGAAATGAAGGATACAATAAGATGCTTCCACCGAAAATTAGCTTATTAAAAAGGGACAAACTTGGAACAAAGCTAACATAAAGGACAAATGTTACTAATGGATTCAGAGGAGAGAATTTCAGGACACAAAAAAAGAAAGGTCAAACAGGGAAGTATCAAGAAGGCAAGGAAGGAAACATATCATCTCTTATCCTTAGACATAGGCAGAAGTGTAAACCACCATTTTGAAGGAGAGAACTCCTCCGTGCATCAGCTGGTCCTAATGTCTGAAGGGAGAGTTGGTATGGAAGGGATCTCACTCACCCATAGCAACCCAAACAACAACTATGAAGAAGGGAAAGAACTACTGAAACTGAACCAAGTGATAACAGCAGGACCAGGTTTGACAGCAGAAAGGTAGTTGGGTAATAAGGTCGACGGCTTGGATTGCCATAAGGTAAGGACTTAATATCCAGAATTCCAGAAGATAGTATACTAAATGTTATTCAACCTAACTATGCTTCCAGAAACAGAATAGGGCAGCAAGAGATGATAATAGTCCATCGGTAATGAGAAATGGAGAAGGCACAATGATAACAATGGAGAAATAACAGCACGGAATCTTAGAACCAACTAAGGATTTAAAGAAGACTAAGAAAGACCTGGGATAGAAAGAACGTAACAAGATTTTACCTGTGATGAGGAAAGGAGAGAAGAACAGTCAGAGCAACTCAATAAAGTACACAAGCATACACTGGCCTACGAACCAATAACACGTTCATCATTCATATTTAAATTTTTGGCATGAATTATAAACATATAAAGAGAAGCAATAAAATAAACAAAGACTACAAACTGAATCTGCATCATTTTTGTGGGCCAAAACTATGGGTACCTAGGTTGCACATAAGATAAAGTATTTTATGTCCACAGTTTTCATGTTATGTTTTAGGGAAAATTTCAGGAACATCCCACAATAATTGGCAAAAGCACCGACACCCCAAAACTATGCCAAATTGGCAATGACACCCAAAAATGTCTCTTAAATCTGCACAAGAAACACTACACTCCATTAGCATAAGTCATGGTTAGATGATTTCATGATTCCTACATTTGCCCTTGATCTCTTGTGACATTAGAATGTCCATTGTAAAATAGAATCCAGAATTTTATCTTCTTTCTTCCTCCATTTGTCATTTTTATGTTATAAATTATAAAATATAAAAAGATACAACTAAGGGTATATTCATCATTTCCTCTAACTAATTAACGGTTCTAATGGAAATGGGGGCGGCTGCCAATTTGGCATAACACCGGGGGGTCTCTATGCTTTCCAGCAAATATCTTGAGGTGTCCCTGAAATTTCCCTATGTTTTTAATTGAACTGGTTTGGTAGTTTTAACCAGTCTTTCAGTTTACGTTATTCTGGAATATTCTAGTTTTGTTAATGGAATATTCGTTGTAATAGACTCCGTCTTGAGTCTGGTTCAATAGCCTATTGAATTTAAGTAACAGCTTAAGGATTGTATTAGGCCTTCCCTTTCCTTCTCAGTATAGTTGTCTATTTTTGAGTCCTTTATATAAGATGCAATAGGGCAAGTATTGAAAATTAATTAACACCTGTTGAAAACATGGACTGAGGTTTTCTAATTAGAATAGGATTATGTTTCCTAATAAGTCTAGAGTTTTATTTCTATTTGTTTTATATTTCCTTTTCCTACTTAGTATAGGGCTTAACTAGGTTGTAAAAATACCCTATTGTGGTCTTGTGAATAATATACTTTTGAGGAGCAATTCTTCACATTACAACAATACCAAATAGGTATAATGGTATAGCATGGTATAATGGCATAGAGGGGAGGGTGCAATGGAGAAAAGAAAAAGAGAGAGGGAGCCACAGGGTAGGGGAGAGGTGGAGGAAGGGCTCGGAAGGATCGCAGGGGGTAGGGGAAGGGTTAATAATGCAACCCCACGGCTGGGCTACAGTTTCGAGGATCTTTTTCCTAAACCTCCTTTTGCTGGCTTTGAAAACTCAGAACAGAATCAGAGAGAGAGAGAACCTGCAGAATTTCTGGGTTGTTGCAGGCTGTGGGGGAAAGGGAACCGTAAGCCGGAAGGAGGGAATAGAGTTGGGAAATAGTAGGAATGATTTTACTTGCAATCGCAGGGCTTGGGAGGGGAGAAGCTACTGAAATTGCAGTAGCAGGTGCACAAATCCAGCCGCAGGTCACCCCTAGGGATCCCACGACTTTCACAGTCTATTTTCCCAATCAAATTTAATTTATCAAAACTGAAATTCTTTTCAAGACTTGATTGGTATTTATGGAAAGAAATTAAACTCCTACTAGACTCTTCTAACTTCAATTACTTGCTAAACAAGGACTCAAATAACTAACTCCCAAAATAGAAACAAATTCTAAAGGATAAGAATCCCTTTGGATAATGGATCTTATCACAACCAACTTCCTTCCTACTTAAACTGAAACTCTCAAATAAAATTCCACTGAAATTTAGGAATGGACTCCTAAAATTTTGCTGGACTTGTCCCAACAAACTAGGACTCGATCCATGGGTGGGAAATGACAAAATTACCCTTATTCTGGTTCCCCACCCACCAAGAGTTTGCAGCAGGGGCTAATGGGTTTGGACCCTCTTTCGGCCCCTCCTGGGCTGCCTTTACAACTCAATACCAATCAAAAAGAATCTCCTAACAGTCTTGCAAAATAAATAGGTAATTATCCAGAAATAAGATTCCAACTGAGACTCTTGACTAGACTAGGACTAGGACTTTGTCATATCTCGAAATACAGATCCAAATAAAGAAATAAAGACAGATCCATGACCCTTGGATCGAGGGGGTTCCAACCAGACCCCTACTTGAGTCCTAAAGGGGCTGGGAAGATGACCAAAGTACCCCTGGGGCATTCAGCCAGCCTTAAAGTGGGCCTTTTATGTCTGGTTTTTGGGGCCCCATTATAGGGGACCCAACCCTGGTTACACCAGCTTGGGCCCTAAGATCTACCAGCGGTTGTGAAAAACATACCCACTACCAGAATTTCATGTGGCTGTTCTGATCTTGCAGGCTCCTTTTTTGCCTACTAATTGTGTGGGTTTTGAAGATTTTCAGATGCCTTCTTGATCATCCATCTTCAGTTTGATTGGTTTCCATGGAGCAGTCTTCTCCATCAAAACGAGGCTCTTTTTTTTTACTTGGGCTGAAGGTATGAAGACAACCTTCCTATTTTAACCCCTTTCTACAACTTGTGCTATAAGTAACCCTCATTTTCTGTTTCATCCTATAAATCTGTTACACTTGCTGCAGTTTCAGAACCACAGGAAGAAGAGAAGAGAAGAGTGAGAAGGAAGAAGAATAGAATGAAGAAGAGAGGATAGAGGTGGCACATGATTCCCTCCCCCCTCAAATAGCACTTTATTAATAGCAAGTAGCTAATCCCAATGTATGATTTATTTCCTAAACAAAGTAACACAAAAAATAGAAACCAAGGCAAAAAGAGACTAGACTGGGTATGCTTGTCAACCAACCTACAACAATAGAAACATAAGCTAAAATAGGAAGTATCCCCTAGACTAATAAGTAGAAGCTAAGGAAATCAGATAAAATCTGGGCAGAATAAAATCAGATCTTATCCAATGGGTAGACCCCCACATGGTATGATTAGCACTAAAGTCGTAAATCGCACATATCTTAACAAAATTCTCTAACTTCCTAGTTTGACCTCCATTTTTATTTCGTATATATTTTGTTCCTCCCACTCTTAATATATCCTGAAAGCCCCTTAATATTCTGCTGTGTTCCAAAATTGATACCCCCTTCAATAAATTTCAGTATATGTATCTAAAGAATTGCCATTACTTCTCACATATGAGTAATTTAATATTTTATACTAGGGCGGTGAACCCATTAGCGATCCCAAAGCAAGGTTTCAGGCCAAGTGGTGTATCAATATAGTACATAAACCAAGAAAATAGATGTTCCAAAATTTTAAAACATCATCCATCCATTAATTGAGAGATAATTAGAACACAAAGAATAATATATCAGCTCCAAAGTAATTGAGATCGATGTTGTTTGTAATGTAAAGCTAAGATCAAGGATAACTTGGCCCCAATAAACCCACAAATCAGAAAACCAGAACTACAAAGAAAAGTTCGAAGTTTAAGGGGTATGGACAGCAATAGTTCAATTCAATAGCAACTTCAACACATGCTTGAATAAGAGAAATATGAGAAATGGGATAAAGCTGGTCCAGCTCTCTGAAGCTCTCAGCTAGGATCCTCAACCCCTCACACTTCTTATTACTCAAGAAAGCGAGAAGAGAATACAGCAAAGCAAAGCTTCATTAATTAAATCCAGAAATTTGTGTGTGACTGAGAACAGCCAATCATATATGCATACAATCATATATACATATAGAGAGAGAGTGAGATCATAGACTCTTCAACAAAAATAAATAAACTGCTAATGTAGAAAATAGAAACTACTTTGCCAATTTATTTAGGCTCTTTTTGGTATCAATTATCATTCTCTATTATGCTTATTTAAAAGAAATAAGTACAATAATTTATTATTGGTTAAGAATGAAAAATGGTTTGGTGAATTTTGTCAAAAATAAATTATGGAATGAAAAATAAGTTTGATATGTCAAAATAAAAAATTGTTAGAAAATGATAGTGAGCAAGTGAGAAAAGAGAAAAGAAGAAAAAAATATGGTTTTTTATAAAATAATGTGTATTGACTATTTTACCCACATCTTAACTATAAAATTTTAAGCAAACCTATGCATAAATGAAGAGAATGAAATTCTCACCATAATCCATAATAGACAATACAAAACAAAACTGATAATAGATGCCAAACAATTTAAAATAATGAAAAATTCTCATAATTGAGAATGATAATTGATACCAAAAAGAGCCTTAGCTAAGATTCTAAGCAACAAAAAAAAATAGAAACTTCTTTGATTTCAAACAAGAGAATTAGATCCAAGGAAATAAAATAATTTAGCAACTTCATAAAGGTCTATAATCTCAGTCTTCAAGAAAGATCTTCACATGATCTACTCTTGGGCCCCACAAATCTTTAAATACTACTCCTTCAAGACAAAAAAAAAGGCAGTGACACTGTTCACGTGAACAGTGTTTTGGCCTCTTTTTGGTCCTTTTAGATAACCAGCTGGGCTGATTTGACCTGATCCAATTGGTCTGTTTGAAGCTGGTCCAGTCCAGCCCCAAGTTCTACAGTAGTTTGTGCTTATATAACAGGGAGAATTTACATGCTCCACTCCAAGTATGAGATTATCTTTCCTTTTAGATAACCAAAGATTTTTGTTCAAAACAGTAGGGCAGAAACCATGCACAAATCCAAAAGGAAAAGCTTCAATGCTAACCTCAGGGCTCCAATCATCTGAATGAGCGTTCGAGTCATTTCAGGCTTCAGGCCCTTATTTTTCAAGAACCGAACAACTGCTACCGCTGCTTTCGTCAACAGATCATCCGACAAACTTGATGCAACCGATACTAGAAGCGAAAAAGACATTTCCTTAAATTAAGACTCTCAATCATCATCCGAATTGTTTTCAAATTGTTTTAAAGAAGCTGCATTTTAACAAAGGCAGCTGCTACAATTGCAAAAGGAACAAGATAATCAAACAATACAAAAAAGAATATTAAGCAGAAGCTCAGTCCAACTCACAAATACAAGAAATGGATTTCTTTCTGACACTGGCCTGATTGGAACCCAATTGCAACAGTAGAACACCTACGAACAACTCATGCTTTGCTGTCATACGATTCCCAAATCTATGAAGAACATCACAAAAGATATCAAGGCATTCGCACTTAATCTCAGTGGTCATTCCCTGCACAAGAAAGAAAGTGCACCAGGGAATTAGATGAACCTCCGCATTCAAATCAGGAAAATTAAAAGATTTAGTGAATTTGGTGGAAAAAAATGACTGCTTGAGCTACAAAATGAGATGGTAATGCAATCACACCTCAAGAACAATCCCTTCTTTGGTAAGGGTTGAGCTTATGTAAATTATGTTTTAGGTTGCAATGAGCTCAACTATAACGGTCTGTAGATATTTATGAAAAACTCAGGTCTAAGATATTAGCCTCCTTTATTAATATTTTAGGAAGAAAAAAAAACCGTGTTGCAATGAGCTCAACTATAACGGTCTGTAGATATTTATGAAAAACTCACGTCTAAGATATTAGCCCTCCTCTATTAATATTTTTAGGAAAGAAAAAAAACCCACAAACAGTACAGGTATTGGGCCTGACTCCAAAGCACCCCTCTAGGACGCCTCATAGACGACGGACAAGCACTTGGCAATGGCCCCTTTTTTTTGGAGAAGGTAGTTTCTCTTCTTTTTTTTTTTTTTGGTGGGGGGGGGGAGGGGAGGAGAGGGGGGTGTTGACACATGGGGGTGGTCTTGGCAGGTTTTCTAATATTTGTTCTTGCATTTCAATGGAAGTTTCAATATTATCTTTTATATCCATGTTAACATTTGTGAGAATACATGATCCAATTTCATGTGCATACAGTCAATCAAGCCATTGTGTTTATTGGCCTAGATTAGGTTGTACACCAAAAATCAGACCCCCCCCCCCAAAAAAAAAAAAAAAACCCCACCAAAACAGTCAATCGAAAGTCGAAACCAAAACCATTGTACCATGTTTCGCTGAAATTTTGGTGAAATCTCGATATCTCGACTGTCTTGACTTTTAGACATCAGTATCAACAAATATTCTTGATAATTCAACTTATCTTTCTTGACCAGGTAACATCAGAATGTGCATACCAGAATTCCTACGTACAATATGAGAGAATATGCAAGCTTATCATGTGCTAAACGCCTAAATCTAAATGAATGAAAGAGTGAAAGAAAATGAATGAGAACTTACAGCACTAGTTATTCCTTTTAGCAATTCAGGAGTAAGATGGAATACAACACATTGTGCAGCAGGTGTCGTAGTGACTTCTGAGACTATTGTTTTAAGGGCTATAATTGCAATGTGACGATTCTGATCCTTCCCATTTAGCAGTTTAAGAGACAGCTTCTCAGCCATTTCAGAAACACTTGCCACACCAACCTTCTTTACAAGAGGTACCAAACTGCATGACGACACAGAAAGCAGTAAAGAATCAAATAGGATATGACAGCAAACTAATGACTACACAAAATTACCAGCTGAAACTTCCCCACATTTGAGAGAGGATTATGAGTGGACAAACATGCATATAAAATTTCTTGCAAATATGACCATTTTTCCATGCAGAGTCCAGAATGCTTAGCAGTAAAAAGCCTTGTTGCAGCTTTGTTCTCCAGAAGGTAACATCTAGACTAAGAATGCAATGGTACAGGCAAAGATAATTTAAAGCAATACAGAAAGCAGAAACACAGCCAAATAAACTCTTTATCACCCACACCATACACAGAACATCAAGATACTGAGTTCTTAGCAAGTTAAATTCTGTTCAAATTTGAGCACATTGGGAAATTTTGGCACTTAAAGCTCAAAGCAGACCAAGCATGGCAACCGCTACCAGGACCATATAAAATTTTGAAGCAAACAACAACCACTAAGAACCACAGTTACAAGTAAGGAAAAACACAAATATATAATAAACACCCATCTAAACAATCAGATAAGGATGATCCAGGTCTGTAAGACAATGGCATGAAAAATATAACTACAGGAGTTGAAAAGCCAACATCAGCACTCATCCTACTGAGTAAGATAATAAGTTTATGACCAGAAAAAGTGTAATAGCTCCTGCAAATTCAGAGGGATGGAATGGTAGCAAAGGAAAAGCAAAATCTATCAACTAGCAGTCCAAGAAAGGGAAAACATGCTCTTAGGATATTTAAATTTAGCAACCAAGTAAAACTGTAAAAGACATCCATGGATCAATGAGGTGTCAGGTTGAAACACCCAGCCCAAATATTCCGAGAATAAAAACAATTTGGGCTAAGAGTGTAAACTACTTTTGCACTAATGACAACAAAACATGAGATGAATGAGTTAGTTACAGAGGATCAATGAGCAGAAAGAAAAAAAGATCTCTTACCACCAACATAAGGCACAAATTTTATAAAAATGGTAGTTACAAAGGATAAATGAGCATAAAGAAACAAAAAGATCTCTTATCACCAACATAAGGCACAAATTTTAGAAAAGTGAGAAATTATCAAACCATTTCACAGCCAATCCAGAAACATCACCAGATCCATCATTGAGCTGCTGTAATACAAGACGGGTCAATCTCATCTCCATGTCCGAATCAGCTTTAAAACCATCTTTGCTCAACTCATTCAATAAATCAGATGTTGCCATGTATCTGTAATCTTTGTCCTTACTGATCATCTGCAAATATATTCAAGACGCTCAAAACCTACTAGTCCATCCTCTTCCAGTGACATAACAACAACTTGACAAAGGGGTGTGGGAGAGAGCACGAAACTTCTCAGTATGCTGTACATGAAGTTTATGAACATGATTGGTGCGAGGATTACCCTTTCCAATATATTGTTCATAGACAAATATGCCATTTTCGAGACTATCAGTGGGAGTGATGTCCGTGATCAACCCAGCAAAGGAAAGGAAGTGCTTTCTTTTATCAACACAGCTGAAGAGGAAAATATGCCATCAAAACAAAAGCAAAACAGTCATAGAGTGCGCATATGATGTGATTGCGACCCCAGTCCTATAACCCAGTTTGTAGATCACCATGGGTCCACAGAGTTGAAAAATAACTCAAGTTCAGGGGCAAAACTGTTAATGCTGGAAAGTTCAGGACCAACAAATTAAAAGGGCACATTCCCCCCCCCCCCCAAAAAAAAAAAAAAAGAAAGAAAGGGGGATTCATGTCAAACGATTAACTTAGTGGGGATATCAGAAAACAAGGGGTAATGAATGAAATATCTTAAGGACTAGATGGGGTTTTAGGTTAAGAAAGGTCTTTATAGGCCTTCACCTTATAACAGCGGGAAGACAACCTTCCCACCCAAGATCACCCAGTGACCAAGAGCTGAATTCGATGCAGAGAACCCACCAACAAAACCACAATTTGGCCTGAGATTTCAGGCTTAGGATCCTCATACCAGTCCCTCTGAATGCCAGTAACAGCCACCCCAATCAGTAGCAAAGGAAAAGATCTGGGGTCTGAAATAGTAGAGATGGAAGGGAATTCAGTTCTGGTTGCAGTATTGCAGCTCACGCAAGAAAGAACATGGACACAAATCCTAAGGCTCCAGTCACCCAAGGATAGTAATCCTTTACGCAAAACTTTAGGACCAATGGCTTGAACACAATGGAATTCTACCCAGATATTCATGAACCACAGTTGACACTAGTTATAGGAAGAGAAAAGGATGAACAGAAACAAAATAACAATAGGAAGAAAACTAAGAAAAAAGAGCACAGGAATCAAGACTGAGGAAAAGAAGAGGTGGTCAAGAACCAGAAATGACTGGTTACGGATTCTGCTGGGATCGAAGCACAGGAAGCAGAACGAAGATAAGGGAGAAGAGAGAGAGTGTGTGTTTCTTTGGCAGTTACATGTTTATATAACAGAAAAATCCCAACTAAAAAAGAAACTTGTCCTATGCTGGAAATTCAAAACAATTAGGAAACTAATCACAAGTAGCTCTCTCCTATTCTAATCAACAAAATAAAAGATTATATATCCCAAAGTAACATCAAAACCCTAAATATGCTACCAGATCCAAAACCCAAAATGAACCCTGTTCATCTCCATACGGGTTCTGAAACAGGTTGGTGCCCCCATGGCCCCATCAATGGAAGCGGTACTGTGTCAGTGTAATTCAAGAATAAAAACCTTTGAAATGGTTATCAACTCAAGACAGAGGAACAAGCATTTGAATGTAAAATTTTGGATAAATAAGTGAATTGAAAAGGAGGAAACAAATGATTGCTGAACATGCATTTGACTATAACATTCTCAGGACGGAGGCAATAGAGTAAAAAATCTTTTGTTTCTTTTCGTACTGGGGCAACAGATAGCAATGTCTTTGCATTGAAGGCTCGGTTGTTGTTGTCATTGTTGTGGTAACAGATTCAGACGTAAATGATAAGCCAATCTTGGACGTTGCATTTCATTTTCTTCCAGCTTTTTCAAAATAATTTAACGCGGTATGTGATAAAATTAAAATCAAACAACACAATACCTTTATACCACGAAAAGCCCTACCAGAACAGCAGGCTACCGAAAACGAAAATATAGATATCAACGTTGCTCGCCAGTGGAGCATAAATTAGATGGGAAAGTTAAAGTAATAAAATAAAGATCGTGGACGATGATAGGAACCCTACTTGCCTACTTCATTACAACACATTGCGATCAGAAACACAGAAATCTTAACTCACAGGAGTGGGGTAAGAGGAACTAATCAGAAAAGGCCAATTTCACATCAAACCAAAAAGAAAATCTAAAGAAAGTTTAAAAAAAAAAACAGCGTGTGAGAAGTGCTTACAAATAATGAGAACTGTGAATTAATGAAGAAAGAACAGATGAAGATTGGCCGCCCTAGCTTTACCTCTTCGAGGAACCGAGGATTGAACGGTAGGAGTGTTCTCTGTGTTTTCTCTGATCGACGTAATTGAAGACCACTAGGAGTAAAGTCGAATGTGAGAATTGCCAGCGTAGATGAAACAAGCCCCTAGAGAACTAGAGAAGGCGGGAAAACGATATTATTTTCTCAGACAAAATAACCATTTCTTGAAGAAAGAAAGAAAGACCCTTAGGAAGCGAAAACGACTGCTCCTTTTGGCGCTCCACTGTACGATTTTCACCGTTCGTTAGTCTGTTATTTTTTTGGTAAAAACCGTTCGTTATTCTGTAGATTAATTCATGTTTTCTTTCGCGGGCGGCGAGATTCAATCGAGATTTCAACATGATTCAAACAGGAGTTATAATTTATAAAATTGATGTTTGGTTGTGGAATAAAATATGTGGATCCCAACATTTGATCGACGGATTTTGCAAGCTTTGAAATCTCGATTTCACCCCCCAAAAAAAATTCATGCGTTTTTACTTTCGAATTAAAGATAATTTTACTCCATCCGTCGAGATTTGAAACCCGGCACGAACCAGATCAAAATAATTCACGTCCATGCGCAACACTGAAGCAAACAGAGTTCAAATGTCATAAAGCTGCGCTTTACCGAAAAATAATGTTATAAAGGTCTTATAAGGTCTACGGACCAAGATCAAGAAATCGAAATTGTTTTTTTTCGGTAAAAATAATTCGAACCTTTCGGGGGAGGGAAATCATGCAACGGGATCCACATCCCCTGTAATTCATTTCTCTGTAATTCCTTGCAATTCCCTCATAGGATTGTGCCATGGCATTTAAGTAATCCAAAGGTTATCCAATTTAAACTAAATTTAAATTTTATTTTACAGGGAAAATGAATTATAGACGATATGAATCCCACGAAACGGCCTTCTGGTTCTAACTTCTAACGTTATTTTTATTTTATTTTAAAAATTCTAACGTTATTGCGTTAGCATATTCCTATTGTTCATGCAACTAGAGGTCGGTTATCTAGCTTATGCGTCCATTTTGGTGTAATAGTGTTTATTCAACAGCCCTATTGGTCCCAGCACCAAACTACGTGAGTCATTCTATAAAAATATTGTAGCTCACGATAATTTTTATATAGATACAGTAAATCTAAAGAGGTCATGAATTTAAACCTTTGCCCCTTACTATACCTTCTTCCCTAATACGGGATTGTCTCCCGACAACTATTGACCACAAATTACAGTGGAACCCACAGGTTAAAGTGATTTTCTTTCTAAATTAAATATATTATCATTTTTTACTTGTAGATTCCACATAATTTGTAGTTGTAACGCCATCCCCGTCAAGGGAGATGATCCATAGCCTTCCCGAGTTCACATTTTTTACAATTCTCTATAATTTTCTACAATTCTCACCTCCTACAAATTTCTGTAATTTCTATCTATAATTGTGACAGGTGGCAATTAATTATCCAAATGGCATGATTAGAACCCAACTAGGAATTGAACCTAATAAATCTCTAAAATTAAGATTCAATAAAAGAGGGGAGACAAAATTGGAAGAAAATTTAAGAATTTATTATGTTCAATTATTAATTGGGTTCTAATCATAACTCTTGGATAATTAATTACTACGTGTCAATCTTGTATCTTTGTACATGTGAGGGGAATAAAAATCAAAATATCAATTATTTTAGAAAATAACAATCTATAAACTATTTTACAAAACCCCGCAAAGCCGAAAAAAGAGCACCGCCAAGTAATTGAACAACTTTAATTTCGATGATGCCCTCATTTACCAAAAACCCAAGCAGTGATTGAGGGCAAGCTGGCCATTCAAGCACACAACCTTCATGAAGCCCTAGTTTACTCTTAGGATCAAACTTGCTCCCCAATCTTTCATCCTGTTTCTTGCCTAGTAAATCATATTTCCGTATTAACCTCGATGCTCTTTCTTTCTTTTGACAATTCACTTCCACAGTATCCACAACCACCCATCATTACATTTCAATACTCAATTCAGAACATTACACAAAGTATGCAAATTTTTTTATAACTGAATTTGTCTACACTGGAATCTATCAAGTTGGGAAGGACAAAGTGGGTTGAAAGAGGAAAGGATGGGATGAGAATCATGCTTAAAGGGATAACTTTAAGGCTATTGGATCTGATGGGTAGAGATGGAAATTTATCCAATCAATTTCCTTGTCAGAAATTGATTATCCATTTGCTTGTAGATGTATAACATGTGTTTAATTATCAGATCAAATGGTTGAGATTCATTTATAAGTCATATCAAAGAGTCGTAAGACTTAAAAAAAAAAGGAGTTGTGATTAAATTAAAAAATAAAGGATATAACTTATAAATTGATCTCAACATTTTGACGTGATGTTAGGACATATGTCACACATCTACAAGGAAATGAATGGTCAATTTCCTCATAAAAAATGGACTGAATATTAGTACGAGTAAAAATAGGTTTGAGAAGGATTTGGGCTTTTTGCTGATTTGAAATGAAATGGGCTATTTGGTAATTCAGTGCTGCATACTGATTACAATTTACATGATGGGCCTTGCATGAGAATACGTAGCACCAGAAGAATAAATCTCTTTCATATTTAATCACCTTTTCCCATTCATGTACCCCTAAATCCCCGAACCAAAGCATAGGAGAGTAACAAAATCAGAAATCAAGGAAGACGCGTATCTCGTCAGTCAAGTAAAAATTAATCTGAAATCCTCAAAAAGTCGTCCCTCCATATGCCAAACCTCAAGCTATCGCTGCTGCAACTCTCAACCAGAAATGAAAATCCCAATAAGGGACTTGCATCTGTTTCCAAGCGTTGCTTTGGGAACAATCAAATTCCTCATAGTTATATTAATTTTAATTTTCTCGGGATCCTTTAATGCTTTACTTTAAGTTGTTCAATTAAATTAATCAGAAAAAATCACCAAGTTATCCTCCTAATCTCATCCTTTCGGTCACTTGCTCTCTACGATATCTTTAACCAGACCCGCCGGCGTCGTCACCGGCGTCAACGTTTGACATTACATCATTTTGGAACAGACATGATATATAAATGATTCTTCAATTCTTCTTAAGGGTTCATGAACTGATTGTTTCACAGGGAAGAGAGACTAATTCCGAGGCTTGTTTGGGAGAAATTCATCGACAGCGGAAAGGATGGATTCTTCGAATTGTGGAGTTCCACCTGGATTTCGGTTCCATCCAACAGATGAAGAGCTCCTTCACTATTACCTTAAGAAGAAGATTTCATTCGAGAAGTTTGATTTGGAGGTAATTAGGGAGGTGGATTTGAATAAGTTGGAGCCATGGGACTTGCAAGGTAATGTGAATTAGCTCGGCAACTGTGTTGGCAAGATCTTTATATACAAGCCCTTTGCTGTGTTGAACTTGGGTTTCAATTCTAACTCATCCACTAGTGAAAATTTAATTCTAACTCGCCCACTAGTGAGAATTCAAGCAATTAGCATTGACTATGTTAAGGAAGTCGTTTTCTGGTTTCTGTTGGTTAACGTTTTACTGTCTTTGGTATTTTCTTGTTTATTTGCTAGGTAGTTTGAGAACATAGAATCTCACACTTAGGACACCTTGTTACTGCTGCTGCTGCTAATTGATTACTGGGGTTCCACTACTCAAGAGCTTATAAAACTGTCATTCTGGCCTTCTGAGACGCTATTATTGTTAAGATCTGTGTTTTGAATTTATGATAAACAGTAACTAGCTTCTGGAATGCAGCACTTCCATAGCAAATGATAAGAGAATCCCTCTTCTCGTTGGAGTTATAGGATCATTTTGTCAAGTTCATATTGCTGCTACAATTGATGCCATCTGATAGTTTAAGAAAACACCAATAATTTATACAAAGTGAACTACTAAATATAATAATTGAAGAATTTGAAGGATTATTTCCCTATGCATATTGACAGTAGGAACAATATATATCAGATGCAGTATGAAGTACTCACATTCAATATTTTTGGAACGACTACAAGTGATGTCAAGATGAAAAACCCACGAGACATGATTTGAATTATTGTTAAAATAGTGTCGGATTAGTAAGTTCCAAGTATCAGTCATTCATGCAATATTAGAAGCACTAGAACAGTACCTAATGAGTTAAATTTGCTTTGTTTCTTTTAACAGAGAAGTGCAGGATAGGATCTACTCCACAGAATGAGTGGTACTTCTTCAGTTACAAGGATAGAAAATACCCAACCGGTTCAAGGACGAATAGAGCTACAAATGCAGGGTTTTGGAAGGCGACTGGGAGAGATAAATGCATCAGGAATAGTTACAAGAAGATTGGTATGAGGAAAACCCTAGTCTTCTATAGAGGGAGAGCACCCCATGGCCAAAAGACAGATTGGATCATGCATGAGTATCGACTTGAAGACTGTGATGATACTCAAGGCAACCTCAATGTAAGATATTCCATGATCCTAATAAGTACTTACTGCTGTTGATACTTCTAATTAAATAACCAATCACAATTAAAACAATAAAACTAGTACTCTCTCTCTCTCTCTCTCTCTCTTACTGCAAATCAATAATAGAAAGAAATAGATATCACGATCAAATACAAGAATGCAATGGTACTTCAACTGGATAATAGGGATATAGTTAGTTGTTTTCAAAATTCTGAATCAAATTGTTTACCTAAAAAGAAAGAGTTCACTATAGATTTATGGTAAAACCTGATGTAATGTATTGTAATAGGTTTACATAATGCAAGAAAAGGAAAATCTCAAACATGGGTGTGCTAATTCATCAAACTCAAAGCCTAAAGCCTTATAACAGCCCTTTAGCAGGTTATATTCGGTAACCCAGAAAAAATAGTAATGTATATCTATCTCTCCTCAAATTTTCTTTTGTTTTCTTTTTCATTTTTTCCATACCATTGCATTGGAAGGGATAAAAGCATCATAACCCAACACTATTTTCGTAAAATTAACTATAAATGAACCCATCATCAGGGCCAGCGCATGTGTGCCAAGTGTATGCATGGGATCTGATGATGTGGTCCTCCAGTAGACAATGTAACAAGATCTATTAAGTGTGGGGATTAATGGTAGTGTCAACTCTTGCACGTGTGCATGTGAAACAAGTCAACTTTTCACACTAAATTGGAGATACGAGGTTAAGTAAGAATGAAGCAATGGAGTTAAGCTTATTTATTGATCTGCTTCAAAGAATCAACCCAATTTGTATCTCTTGGGAAAGGTTGAAATCTGATGGGCGCGACTAACTAACTGGTTTAAAACATCTCTTTCAGCCAACATGGCAACATGCATGTAGCTGGCTTTTTCTTCTCATTGCATGCCACGTATTTTATTGCAGGAGGATGGCTGGGTGGTTTGCCGAGTTTTCAAGAAGAGGCACTTGTTCAAAATTGAAAATGAATGTGGCGGCGGCGGCAGCGGCAGCAGCGGTGGTGGTGGTGTCGGCGGCGGTGGTGGTGTAGGCGGCGGGGCTTTTAACTCATCATATCGCCAACACAATAGCACGTTGAGTTCCAACCAGCAGCCTCGCACAGTGACTCTCGGAGACACTGAGTACCTCCATAGACAACACTTTCATGGCCTTGCTCTGCACTATTCTCAGATACCATCAGCCCCTTCTTATTCCAACATGCAACCTTCACCAGTTCTTCATGACTTTTCCACGCTTCTTCCTTCGGACACTAACCACCACCCATCCATGGTGAAGAACCTCTTGTCAAGCCAAAGAGATAGCGACAGTACTGGTGGTGGCAGCGAGAACCTCACCGCCGGACAAGCACATTATCAACCCCATCATCAAGCCTGTGACCCAAACTTGGAGATTGGGACGTGCGAACCAACTCAACAACACCTGGTGGGAGGAAGAGAGGAGGGCCTTAACGACTGGGCCATGCTAGTTAATTCTCAGCTTGGTCAAGAGGATTCCTCCAAAGCGGTGAGGTTTGGGGATGCAAATCCTACGTCAGTTCACCATATCAATCAGCTTTCACTCCGACGAGAGATGGACTTCTGGGGCTATGAGAAGTAGAAATAATGGGTATTTTTTTTATTATTATTATTATTTTTCTTATGTCAAGAATTTGTTGGTCTAATACTTTCTCATTACTTCTTAGATGTAATTAATGAGCTATTGCTGGCAGAGAAATAAGTTAAACTAAAGTGAGTTTAAGCTTCTTCTCACAATGGCCACAGCCCTTTTAATGCTTTGTTCCATTGATTATCCGTTTAAGTTTTTTTATGTTCTAAATACGATGTGTGGATACTGAAATGTGTTTGTTAAGGGATGAAGAGAGAGAATAGGAAAACTGGAAGGTCTATCAAGAACAACATAGAGGGATGCCTGACCCTTCCCTCCCGTCTAGAATATCCCAACATCATATGCAAACAAAATATAGTTTTTCGCAGAAACAAACAAAAATTAGGATTTTCTTCTCTCATAATAACATGGTAAATTAAAATTATATATTCAATAGGTTATTGCTGACATCTTCATATTATTTGGCCAAAAATCTATTTTATTAATACTTTTATTTATTAATTTTGCTTAGAGACTTATGTAGACATAGAACCATATAGAGCCTTTTGGATAAATAAGTCGATCACTATTTAGTTAACATTTTAGTTATATTAATAATGTATATATAGAGAGAGATTAAGAACAAAAAATAACACGAATTGAATTTGTTACATCGTGTATGTAGACATAAAACCTTATGAATCGACATATCGATCGATATTATTTAGTTAATAACTTAATACTTTAGTTTATAGTCCATTCCATAAAATGTCAAAGAAGAAATCGGTAAAATGAATGTTTGTGGTTATACACGACATTGATTATACACGACATTTTTCGATAAAAAAAAAATCTTATATCAGGTCACTATATAAATGCAAATGCTATGATCCATATGGTATTATAAATATATTACAATTAGCCACCTAGAATGTAAATAACATATGCATGGGTTCGCACACATTCGGCGGCACCTATATTAGTGATATTCCCCCCAAAAATATGACGTAATTTTACCATTTTTTTATTTATGTCATTTACATATAAAACTTATCTCTTATATTTCTAGTGTAATTGCTGGACTAGGATCAGTGATCAAGTTATATGACATGTGATTGCTTTAATCGAATAGTCATGTAGAGGTAGTATTAATGTTTTGCTAGATACCTATATGTGTTTTAATTGTTTGCGTTGATAGATTCCTCCATCTCATCAATGCATAAGTGTATTTGTTCTTTAGATCTCTCATCCTAACATCTTTATGATATGTGGATTCCAACATTTGCATCATTTTCAAATAGTTTCAAGGTTCTTCAGGTTTGAATGCTTTTGGAAACTAATAAGGACAATTTTCAAAGCAATCTACTTAATTTACAATCTAAGAAAAATAGCAAGGAGATATGTAGGTCGAAAGCCTTCTACATGATCCTAAGGTTCCAAACTTTCAATCATCTAAGGAAAAATAAACTAGTGTCTATTGAAGCAAACCTTGACATTTCTATTTGAACATGAAATTCACGAACAATCCCCTTTGCCCCATGATGATCACAATTTCGTCTGCTATTCAATGATGCTTAGTTGGAATTTAATGTTCACTTTTGCTTGTTTGATTTTGAAATTCGTTTAGATTTGATCTCAGTTGGAGAACCAAATTTTAGGCTCGAAACTCAATTTAACAATTATTTTATTTTTGGAAAAAATAAGAAGTTGATTTACTGTAAAAAAAAAAAAAAAAAAAAGAAAAGAAAAGAAAAAAAAAATTCTTTTTCTTTATTATGTTAGGTTAGAATTTAAATTCGGGAAGCGATACCCCCGATATTAATAAGGGCTTCGACGCTTCGTCTTCTGTTTTTTGGTCGAAACCGGAATCCGGATCTCTGGACTTCCCCACCCATCCTCTGTTTGAAAACTCTCCCGCCATTATAACCGCTTGCATCTCTTCGTCGAAATTGAGATCGCCGCCGACGAACCGATCACGAGTGAATAAACATTCGAGAATTGCTGCAAATCGTCGGAGTGAGGCGGTGTAGAAGATTGGTGATTCGTCGACATCAAAACCCTATAGAAAGTATATACAGGTCTAAGCTCGTCGTTAGCGGCACTGCGAAGCTGAGCTTCGCGCAGCGCCCAGAAAGTGGATCTCCAAAAACTTAAACCCTAGTTCATTTATATTGAATAGTTCCGGTGTAAAAAAAGGGGGCGTACCCAGTGGATAAGAGTTGCCTTTGTGCCGAGAGACTGCTTCCTGTACCAAATAATTTCAGCTTTTAATATTTTAACAGAAAGCCCCTTCGTTGATTATTTTTAAATGGCGGAAGAAAGGGCTGAAACCAGTGGTTTCCAGGAAGAGATTTCAATATCGGCCTCTGCGATAAACCCTGAAAGTGATGCTGAAGTCGTGGAGGAAGAAGAAGAAGGAGAAGGAGAAGGAGAAGGAGAAGGAGAAGGAGAAGAGGAGAAGACGACGAAGAAGACGACGATGAAGAAGGTGAAGAAGATGTGGAAGATGCGGAGTACACACTGCGGTTTGAAGGTGAAATGGATCCGTTGAAATTCATCGAGGATGATGCCGATGGGAACCAGCCTTATCAGCAATTTGAGTTTCTCGAGTATGAAGCTCTGGCTAATAAAAAGAGAAAAGCGCTTGCTGAGTCCCAACGGTAATACCATTTATACAAAACTTGAAGATTCGATTACGCATTGATGTTTGCTTTACTGGGATCAATTCATGGAAGCCGAGAATTTAGGACATTATGTAGTGAAAAACTCAGGACACATAGCATTGTAGGTCTAATTTTAAAAAATATTTGTGATATTTTGAGGTGGCATGGCCACGTTTTATCGGAGGCCTTTAAATGCCCCTCAGCAGAGAGGCGATTTAATCCATATTGAAGGAAGTAGAAAAACTGATAGCAGTGTCAGCAGACCCAAGATAACCTTAAGAGAAGTGGCGAGAAAGGACATGCATTGCTTAAGCATTGTATCTAGTATGGCCTCAAACAGGCCTGATTGGAAGGCAAAAATCTACGTTCTGACTCCATTGAGATGGACAAAAGCTTATTGGTTGTTGTAAATGTGATATCCAGAAGTGCAAAGCATGAAACTAATGACTTGTAGTCTCGTACCAAACCCTTACATGAAGATAATGTATTATATTGCAGAACCAGTTTGGTTCTATGCCAAGTAGATCAACTACAGAAGCTATTTACTTTCAGGTAGGGTTACAAAAGATAAAATTTTGACCTTATAAAGGGAACCTGCATATGATCTTTATTGAACTAGAAAAGGTCAATAACAGAGTCAGATGCAGATCTAACAAAAATTGGACTTATTTTCTTAGGAATCAACTTAAGGTTGATATGAATATGGGTTGGGCCTTCGTTTGGCAGGTTTGCATTGTAATTGGCTAACTTAATAGACCTACAGCGTGGGTGCATGAACTGAGTCAAGAATCCCCATACTTAGTATTTTTTAGTATTTTGTTTCTCCTTAGTTTTTTTAGGCTAATTAAACCATGGTTCAATTGATGTTCATTGATTTTAACTTGTCACGTGACCACATAAGTAGGTCACATAACTGTTTAGTCAGTAACTCATTAAAGGGTTGTTGAAGCCTCCACACATTAGAGGAATTCTATTTGGTTTAGAATTGTTTTCTTACCCCCAGTGAAATACAGATCAGTAGAGCCTCTTCCTCTTTGGCCGGCTGAGGAGGGTGCCATGCTCGAGTAAAATGGTGCGTTTTGAGTTGTCTCCTGTGCTGTGAGCATCTTTTTTGGGTCTTTGCAGTAGATGGTTTCCTGTTTCAGATATTTCGAACAAAAATTTGTTCAGAAAAAGTTAAGAAAGATGTTATTTTCGTCTTTTTCATAGTTGAATAAGAGGGCAGTTCTGTATTTGATGCATCTAGTTCCATCATTTATGTTTTTGAATCAAAAAAATATTGTTCCTTTTTGATAGAAAGACTAGCATGGCATGCTTAAAATAGTATCATCAAAATATATTTTCTGGGGGTTGCATGGGGTGATAATTTAAGTTGCTTTGACAGAGATGGATCTGCAAAGAAGCCTAGGCAGGAGGTGCTTGGTGCAAGTTTTGATGAAATTAGGGAGCTATTGGACTGGAGCACCAATAAGCGAAGAAGGTCACGGAAGGTACGATCTTCCCTATTTTGGATTTTTGAATTTAGAAGTCTTGTCTGCACTGCTTGTGTCAATGGGCTAAGGTTTTCTGCCATTTGGATTAAGCTAATATGTCTGATCAATACTTTTGGGTGCACCTTAATCACTGGGTTTACCATGTATCTATTATGTGCCTGGATTACCATGTATCTATTATGTGCCTGGAGTCCTTCACAAAAAGCCACCCACAGTACCACTTCTCCTCATTGCTTTTATAGTACGAAATCTGGGCCTCTCCTTCAAGATGACATGAAGCCAAGGCAACCTGTTTCCTCCAGGATTTGGTGAAACTTGAAGAACTGCTCTACACGACAAGCCCTGCTTGCAGTATCTTCTTCTCCGCTGTAATGAGGGAAGATCCAGCTTAACCATCTCAGCCAGATTAGTCTGTTGTGTCTTGTGAGATTGTTGTATGCAATGAAGAGACTTGTTGCGGGGTTTGATTGCTCCGAGAATTTGAGAGGCTTCCTGCTGGTTCTGTTAAGGATGGCTCAGTTTCTCAAACAAATTACCGACTTTGGCAAGAAGGTTTTGTTGACCATCCAGGTTAGACAAAATCTGCTGTTGCCCTTCGTTGAGGGAATGTACCTCACCTTCTAGCCTCTCTACACACTGCTTCTTTCCTGGGCCCTGATACCAAGTTGGTACATTTGGAGATGAACTCTTCTTCTTTATGATTAAAGGTCAGACACGCTTAAGAGAATGGAGTTAAGTAGCTGTATGTTATGGTTCAGTATCTCCTCTGCTTGGCAATCTTATAGACATCAAGTCACCCCTTGGGAAATTTTTTTTTCATGGTCCCCTGGTTATATCCTAGAACCCTGCAACTTTGCTTGCCCACCCAAACCTTCCTTCTTTACTGTCCCCTCCTTGTTTTCATTTCTTGCATTTTCTGTGGAATCATTTAGAGGACAGCCACAACCTTTTCTTCACTCTCCGCCTCCTTCTCCATCCAGACACAAGCTTTACCACCATCTTACATTGGGATTAGAAGACCCCTTCCTGTTGATGAGAAGTGGCTTTGGGCTTTGTTGGCAACTACCCTTTTACTTCGTTGCTGAGCTCCTTTATGAGGCTACACATTTCTCACATTTGGATAGTGCAGAATCTTTGTAGATCCATGTCCAAATCCTGCTCTATAGATTCATTTCTTTTGATGTTAGCATTGAAAATCACTTTTTTGATTGTTAGTTCCCAGGGAGAGGCATTGCTGTTACTTGAGGCTTGTATATGTCCCTTGTACCTGAGGCTTACTTATTTCCCATTCTTAGCTCTCTTGTTAGGGCAGCCTAGGTTGATATTTCTCCCTCATCTCTCTTTTTCGAGGTTTTAGTATGTTACTATTAATACACCGGGGGAAAAAAGAAAAAAAGAGAGAAAAGGAAATGGTATTTGTTTTTTCAGCTAAGAGAAGTTGTGATTCCTTGGTCTTTATATGTTTTCTTTTTTTATTTTAGTGCTTCCATTGGCTTCAGTGTTATTATTATTATTTTTTCTATTTTTCTTAGAAAGTACTTACTTTAACAATTTGCAAAAGTAAATCTTCAATTTTTTTGACTGTTTAACAGAAGATGTACCATGTATGACATGTTCCAAATGTTATCTGTGCTTGGAACATGAAGGCTAACTTTGATTTATGCAGCCTAAGAAAAGGGGAAGGCAGAAGGGATCAAAAAATAAGCCTAGTCCCGAAGTCACTAGGAAACTTGGAAATGCTAATCTTCATTTTGCATTTGGGCGTTATGAAGAGGTAAGATGTTCAACTATTAGTTTCCCATTTTGCTTCTGGTTGCTCATGGCTCTGTCCTAGTCAAACTATGATGGTTGACGTTGCATGGTTTGTTGTTCTTATTCCAATTTTGCTATTTGCTATTGTAGTTTTCGTTTTCTTTTGGTTTTTTGTTATTTGTTTTAATGATTAGATACTGCGCATTTGTCTAAAATTAGGAGATACCAAAGACAGAAAATAAGCTGGAAGGGAGAAAAAAAAGAAAGAAAACTAGGGGCCGCCTTAAGTCTTAATTCAGCCATGAAAGGGAGGTTGTGGATGTATTTGAAGATGTGTCTTCTTTTTCCATTTTGACTCTTCAGGCAACAAATATTCCATTTAAGCTCATGATAATGTGGGATTTAGGGCTTAAGAAGCTTTTTAGTAGATGTCTCACCAATTATTCTCTGATTCTGTAGTATTACTTGTGCAGATCAAGAGATGGGTGTGATGTAAGCTGTTTCCAGGACCACCTAATGAGGTCCCTAAGGTCTTGCCAGTGTCCTATGGCCCCACCAGCAACCCAGAGAATTTCGGCCAACACCAGTTTGCAGAATCTTGGTTCTGGTGTTGTTATGAAAGAATTGCCTACCATGATAGTTCCTTGCCTTCAGTTGCTTTTCTTGATTGTTTATCTGCTCCATATATACTCAGATTTCCTAATTTTCTGTCATATATTGATTTCCTTAGCATTTTGCACCGTGTATCTATCATTTGTGCAGCTACATGCATGATAAGTGGGGGTAGGATCAGTCAAGATTTTGGGACAAGTGCTATCTTAAAGTTAGGCACAACATCAGACTTGCAAGTTTTGCCGTGCCATTGGTAGATCCAAAGCCGCTGGATATGCAACTCTGTAGGTTGGGTTTACCTGATCCACCCTCGCTGTTCTAATCTTCAGTGAGAGCAGGTTTCTTTTTGCTTGGCCAAAATTCTTTTTCACAAATTGCCCAGTGGGCTTCCTTGATTGTTGGGCCCATGCTCAAAAAACCATTAGAGCCATAAAGTTGTTGCCACTTTGCCAGCCCAATCATTTATTTATGTGGTTATCAAGCCAGAACTAATACTCATGCCCTAAAGATAGCCAGCTTGAAATTTGATCACATTTATAAAACAGTTCAGCTCCAAAAAGGGGAATGTCAATGTTCATTTGTTTTGTGGCAATCACTTTAGGATTAGGGGAATCCTTGTAAATCTACTAAGGCCTCTTTGTATGCTCTCTTAGAAACTCAAGTTAGCTTGGTAGTGCCCTTCAGATTGCTGCTTTGCTTTCCCCTCTTGGTCCTTCCTAGCAAATTACAACTGTAGCTGTCATGGTGTCTAGGCAGCATAGTTGTCATCCAAAGCACTTTGGGCAGTGAAAGCGCTAGATGGTATGGTGCCTACCGAGGGTCCAAGGCAAGACTTTTTTAGTGTAGATTCCCCTTCCCCACGCTTTTTCAACAGAAATACACCATACCTGGGGATTGACTTTTTCTATCTTTGGAATTTATGTTTTAGCTGTTTTCACTTTTTTTTTTGGATCAAATGGGTTTCTTATTAATAGCTTAAGTAAATGAAATATCATAAACTATGATATTTGGCACAAGTAAATGCCATAACCTGGTCTGTTACCAACTAAACCAGTGCGAGGTGCTCTATGGTAAGGAGACAACCACTTAGGTCCCTATAAATTGCACTTTGACAATTATGCTAAGTGATCAAAGGCAATTGGGGGTGGGGGGGTGGGGGTGGGAGGGGAAATCCTGAGGTGACACTAGTAAGATGACAAGACATTGCCTAGGTGGCCAAGGTGACAACAAAGTACCTGGACGTCAAGGCGTAACTATGATTACAACCACTAATACAAGAAAGGTTTTTCTATCATGAATATGAAACATTAATATATTCTCATAGTTCATTGATACTATCAGTGAGTCACCAATTCAAAAATGTAGTCTTTTGTAGAATTCAGCAGCTATCCTTAGATTTGTGCATCAATAATATCCCATGAAAAATCATCAGCAGGTTTAGTCTTCAAAAAGTGATTCTGTTGATCATGCGCAGTCAAAACCAACTTAATAACTTCCTACCATTGTTGAAAGCTGGTAGTCCTCTGTAGCTTCTTTTCAACAGTTCAGTTTGATGATGAGGAGATAACCACAGTTACTTCAGAATGCTTCAAACAAGTCTTTCATGTGTTTCTCATTTGGCCTTTGACCTGCTTCGTAATTCTGCTGTTCATTCTGATTCAATTGTTGTATTTGACACTGTTCTGTGGTGTGGAGTAGAGTTACACTACTTGGTAATCCCTGTACTGAACAATTGGAGGTGGGGTCGGTGGAGAAACTGTGAATCCTATACATGGAAAGAAACTGCTGCACTTTTACTGTTGCAATCGCTGCCAGATTTTAACCTTATTCAGTTGTCTGATACTTGATGAGGATACAATTCAACTGAGCCTTATCCCAGCTAAATTGGGTCAGCTGCATGATCCTATTTCATCACCTAGCCTTGTTCAAAATACAAGATCCTACTCCTGAGCTATGCATGTCTTCTTCTCACTACATCTGTAGTTTTAGACTTTTCCTATTTAATTTCCTATTTTCCAAGCATGGTTAAGAACTTGGTCTTCGACTGAGATTTTGGCAAGATCTTGCCGATTTTTTGTTGACCATCTCGGTGGCTCTTGGATAATGGATGGATCCGAAACTTGCTAGATAGGTTATTTTGGGCCTTTTGAATACATTGGCACTATCAGATGTTGAAAAAACCAAATTCAATATAGGAGTATGGCATAGAGGGAAGCTAGGACTGACATTTAATCTATTCTAGAAACTAGGAAATACATTTATGCCTTAGTCCAGTTGAGTAATTGAGTTTGTATTTCATTTACAAAACAATATTATTCATAAGTAAGCAAGTATCCTTCTATCTGAATCCAATAAAAGTAGTTAAAACAACTCAAATTCTAAAAGGAGATGAAGTCAACCCCCAATTCAAGAAAATTGAATTTTTGACCATAGGTACAATTTTCAACATTCTAATGTAGGGATTTTATCAAATTAAAAAATTTCATAAATTTTATTAAGGTTAATACATTGTTAGAAACCAAAAAATATGGTAAAATATTTATTTGTGTAGACATATTAGGGGAAAAAAATAAATTCATTCATTGCAAATGTTCTAATTGGAAGATCTTTTTAAACATCAAAACAAATGAATAGTTAACCGCTTTCTTGATTTACCATATTAAGATATATAAATTTTTAAGTTTGATAAATATGCCAATATCATATAACTGCAAGTTACACCTGTTCTTGAAAATCCAATCTTTTTTCATCTCTTCCTGAATTATGTGAATTTTTTCCCCTGTAGAATTTGATTTTTTGACTTATTTTATTGGATTCAAACTAGGGGTTTTGCGTTGTTTTGAATGATTTCTTGAGTAAGTTAAATATGAGCGATATTTAGCACCTATTGTGTGAATTTTTTTCCCTTGTAGAATTTGATTTTTTGACTAATTTTATTGGATTCAAGCTAGGGGTTTTGCGTTCTTTTAAATAATTTCTTGAGTAAGTTAAATATGAGTGGTATTCGGCATAAATATGTGTTGCCCATGTCTGCATAGGTATAATCAGGTGTCTTATCCTGCTTGCTGGCATGCATTAGTGTTTGTATACCATGGTTTGCCACCAGGATTTTGGTATCTTGCTTGAGTTACTGCAGTTTTGGGTTTTGAGTTTTAACTATATCAACAATCTGAGATATTACTGAGATTTTGGCTAGTTCTTGAATCATGTTTCCTACATGTTATTATAGTCGTCACTCTTAGGCTAGACCTCCAACCACCATGATAATGCAGCTGCCACCTCTTTCTGGTGTGCCGAGCTACACGGATGAACTTGCCAATCCCAGGCACTTAACAGTGGCAAAACTGCTGCACGCCCTTGAGTACCTCCGCTGCTGCAAATTGTCTGCCGAGCGAGATCTGTCTTTCCAAGTTTGAATTTTTCTTTTTTTCATTTAGCTTGGAAATCGGGTTGATCCATTGTCGCGATCCGCTCTAGTTACCTTTGTTTCTGCCTCTGGGGAGGGATAGAAACTTCATTTCTTTGAATCCCTCTGCAAAGTCGAGCTCCCCCCAATCATAATAAGTCCGGCACATAAGGAAAGACAAAGACTCTTCCTCTTGCTAACCGCCTTGTGACGGGAGGTTAGGAGTGAGTTAAGCCAATGCGTACAAATAGATAGACCAGGCTCCTCCTTTTATGTTGAGGTCAGTGTAAGTCTGTCTATGATGTTGAGTCTAGGTGGTGTTGAAGCTGGCTCATTCATGCTAGTCATCTGCTTCTTTCCCTGTCAGTGTTGCAGAAATCTCTGCCAATGTGTCATTGTGACTGGGCACTGATGTGGTGCGTCTCTTACAGTGAGCATCACTGATCTAAACAGAGCATATGTGGATGAATTGACCGCATGATTCCTCAGTTGATGCGGTTGAACTTATATATGGTTTGGATGAGGCTAAGTTGAGTTAGAAGCAACTACAAACCACCCACCTCTTTTCTTTTTTCGTGTGCCAAGCTTACAGTCACAGATAAAGAATTTGTATAATTACCTGGTTCTTTATTGCAAACCTTCTTAATCCATGGAAAATTATTTTTGGATAATTGTGCCGTTTATAACCTAAAATGATGGTGCCAAATATGAAGCTGATCCTCAGCCTACCAGGGTTGTACAGACTTCGACATATCCAATCCCAACCTGGTTTGGTTTCCTCCAGGCTGGGACTTGGTTGTTTCTGACTTGATCTGAATTTGGCAACATAATTGATCCTAATTTATTTTTATTCTATATTCAAAGGACACCATGAACTGTCTCTTTTCCCAAGCTTGTTATTGAATCTTGTTCAACTTAATGTTCTGATTGAGTTTTGGCTTGACATTTCCTTGTCCACCTATTGTAGTTGTGTTGATCTAAAACCTGTACTTATATTGGCATTTTCAGTGCCAATGGTATTGACATGAAGGTGCCTCATGCAGTTGGAGAGTAACTTGTACTGATTTCTTTGTGCTCTAGGCCATTAGCGTACTCAAAGAGGTTATTCGGCTGGCACCAAATTTGCCTGATTCATACCATATACTTGCCCTTGTTCACGACGCAATTGGTGATGGAAAGAAAGCATTGAACTTTTACATGATTCTTGCACATTTGTCACCAAAGGATCCCTCTATCTGGAAACTGCTTTTCACCAGGTCCATGTGAGTATTAATTTGACTTGCCTCATTCATGCTAAAAATTGTCTTAGATGTTTAGTAAGTTCTCATTTTTAACTTCCTAAGATAAGTTCTCACTTTTAACTTCCTAAGATAAGATAATATGTTGTTTTCCTGTATATTGTTGAGTAAAAGAACACTGCTTCTGTTTGTGTTGGGGAAAAGTGGCATTTCTTCCTGAGTGTTGTAGGCATTATTCTGTTGCAGAGATCAAGGGAATACTGGTCAGGCCAGGTACTGCCTCTCGAAAGCTATAACAGCAAATCCAGGGGATATTGATCTTAGGTTTCATCGTGCATTGCTACATATTGAGCTTGGGGATTATCAAAAAGCTGCAGAATCATATGAGCAAATATTAAAGCTAGATCCTGGGAAAGTTGAAGCACGCAAGATGGCTGCAAAGGTTTTGTATTTTATTTCATTTGGCTCTTTTCCGGAATATGTGTATGGGCTTGAGTTGTGTGTTTCTGTTTGTACCATACTCAATACGCTGTGTCCTTTTTGTATGATCGTAGACAATTTTTGTCAATGCAATCTGTGGCTACTGATGTATCAGTTTTACCTGTTATCCTTGTTGTTTGTGCATCTTGGTGCAAGCTTGCATCAATTTATTGGTTTAGGCCTTCAAAGCATGACCATTGTGATACATTTCTGGTAACGCTGGATTTTCACCGTTCCTTTTGAACTGGTAACAGGAGTTGAATGCTAACATCAGTATGGTCCTGTATTGGATGCATTTTGATTGTGAAGTTTGATTGGGCTAGAGCATTACTGATTTTTGGTCCTTGTGTGTTGATTGGGATACATTCTTGCCCTGATTTGTTTGTGAGCGAGAAATAGTTTTAAGGCTGGGAATTAAGAAGCTAGGAGAGGGAAACCTGTTCATGCTAGAGTGATATGTTTTTGGATTCTCAACATTTACTAGTTCAGGAGAAGTTTGGATCCTGGGAAAGTGGTCATTCCTTAAAAAATTATTGATTAGAAGTGTGGAGATCTGTTTTGTCGTTTCTTTTCCTGAGATTCTTTTCACACTCAAATGAATCGTGGTGTTGGCAGTGGGCATGGAGCTTATGATAGACATGAACCCCTTATTCTAATCCAACTCTGACTACAAAGAGGGATGGGAGAGTTAGGGGTGGTAATTGGCATATGAAATTTCTATCCTAGATTGTTCTTTTGCAACTGTCATCCGTTTTAAACATATGATTATTTCATTAAATACCAGTTTTTCAACTGGAACAAAAAAATGGTTAATAAACTTGCAAAATTTTCCCCTCTTAGGTTACGATCTCTTTCCAAGCTTGAGGTTAGTTTTGTAGGAGAGGAAGGTGTAGTAGACGTTTCGATCTATTTGCTGTGGTTAATTCTTTCACTGTTTTCTTCTAGTTGATTCTATCTCAGAGTTGGTACAGAGTCAATAGGCCAAGCCATACAGAATCAATGGACCAAACTGTATTTGCTTGATGAGTGAGCATGCCTTTGCTGCTGTTGGTGAGGAAGGCGTGAGATGTTTCGTTATCATTTTCTTTGGTTGATCTTTATTCATTACCATCAATTTTTTTGTCTATTTTGACTCTGCCTACCACTGATATGATTCTGGTTTGGTGCACTTCATGTTACTTGGGGCATTATGGACTCAAACCTTCACCTATACTGGAGTCAATGTCTCAAGTAACAAGTTGTGATCCTCTATCAAATGCATGAACTGGGCAGTAGACATGCTCCGCCAAAATTAGCTCCAACTGAACGTTTCATTTTCCATAACAGATGAGTAAAATGCTGTTTATGGTCAAAATATTGGAGCAGAATTGTTCTGATTTGTCATCCTAGTGAATGCAATTGAGTTAAACATATTCATTTAGTGCTACTATGCTTCTATCGTTCTGTTTTAAAGTTCATGAATTGTACACAGTATTACAACGCTATCTCATTGCTGACTATGCTGTTATCTTCCGTACTTATTCTGAAACACCATTATTGATGCTCCAACTTTCAACCGGTGCATTTTATGTACCTAACCACAGGATTTGACTTTGTATTCTTTCCCCTTCTCTCCAGATGTACCAGAAATGCGGTCAGTATGAACAAGCTGTTCGAACTCTGGAGGATCACATGAAGGATTGTCAAACTCAAACTGATTTGGAGGTGGTTGATCTTCTAGTTTCCATACTCATGAAAAATAATGCACACATTGAAGCTCTTCAGCAGATTGAGCATGCACGTTCAGCTTACCACTCTCCAGAGGAATTTCCATTACACCTAAATGTCAAGGCTGGAATTTGTGAAGTTCATTTGGGTAATTTGGACAAGGCCGAGGTTTGTTGCATCCAACTTGTAACTGAGCTCAAGTGCTTATCCATTGAATCCCACACTCAAATCATTTCTACTATTGCACTTCTTAGCTTTATTAAGAAAAATGAGCTTGGGGCAGGCCTAAAATAACCATAGGAGAAATTGTAAAGAAGGACATGCTAGTCTTCTATGTCTTGTTCCAAGTTTGACTTTAGACACAGTCTATTTGAAGGTGAGGACCCATTACCTGATGGTCCTGATCTCATTTAGCTGAGATCTCCTGACTTGCTGGGCTGTGCCTCTTTCCTCGTACTTTTCTTTTTCGTTTCCCACCTCCCTAATGCATCTCCTTTCTTCTTCTTCTTCTTTTTCTTTTCTTTTTGGTGGGTTTTCCTTATTTGGCCTAAGGGAAGACCAGAGAGCAGAGGGGATAAATTTGATGATTAGGTTGGAAGGGTGGGAAGAGGGTTGTGGAAAGATTAGTCTGAAGGGAGAAAAACTCATATTGAAGATATTAGGGACAGGAATGTGATTAGCCTTGTAAGAGAGAATGATTGCTCAGAGGCAATGGGTTTTAAGGGAAAATCAAAGAGCCGAGTGGATGAAGTAATGAGGTTGGAAGGAGGGAGGGGGAGTAAGGGTTGAAGAGAGACTGGAAGTAGGAGACGGCTCTATGCTTGATATACAGGGTGGATGTGTAAAGGAGTCGTCTTAGCTAAGGGAAAAGTGATGGACTTACCCTTGAAGCAAGCTTCCAAGGAGGTGAAAAATATGCCGATTTGGAGTTGCCATTTCCCAGGCATTAGAATTTTAATGTGAGATTTTTGATGGACGGAAGTTTCTACTTCATAGGAAAAGGAGAAAAAGTCAGCGAGGGTTATCTTTTTTTTTTCCTCCACATGCAAGAAGAGGGTTGTGGATATCAAATTTTGTATCAAAGAGAGATGAGAGATGAGTGCGGCAGGTTGAAACTTGGGAGTAGATATTGCTGAAAGAGGAGGAATTCCTGGCTGCCTTGGTATTATGAAGCTTTAGGCATAAGCAAGGAGAGGCGTGGAGAAACATTGGACGGGCTTGTCCCAAGCATCATGGACAGTGGAGGAGAATTAAGATGAGAGACCCACATGTCGAAGAATTCAAAAGGTTTGGTGCAAATAACGAATAAGATAGGATCTGAAGTGGGCAAGGGCAGTGGTTGGATAGATTAGGAAGAAGGAATTATGTTTTGGATTGGGGAGGGAGTAGAGCCAGGCTTTGTTAAAAAGGAACCTATAAATTTTGTTAGGGCCAGATCACCTGCTGTTCCAAGTTAAGGAAGTGGCAATCCAATGGAGAGACATTTACACTAATGCCTTTAAGAGTTAAGACATTCAGTAAATTCCTTGACCACGGAGAGGTTAAGAGGAGGAATTTTGTTTTGGAGTTGGGGAGGGAGTAGAGCCAGGCTTTGTTAAAAAGGAACCTATAAATTTTGTTAGGGCCAGATAACCTGTTGTTCCAAGTTAAGGAAGTGGCAATCCAATGGAGAGACATTTACACTAATGCCTTTAAGACATTCAGTAAATTCCTTGACCACGGAGAGGTTAAGAGGACTGCTACCAGATTTTTTGTCTGAAGTGGGCTACATTAAAACCCCCAGCTATCCCTCAAGGAGGCAAGGACTTGTGATGGAGGAGATAAAGTTAAGATCAGTCTGGAGAGGGGTGCACTCAAGGTCTTGGTTGAGAGCATAGATGATTGAGAAGTGGAAAAAAGATGGGAAGTTGGGTAGGGAAAGATGAAGACAAAGAAATCGCGAGGATGAGCAAGATGGGGAGATAGAGAGTTTGGAGGGTTCCCAAACAAACAAAATGTGTCCGTTGAACAAGTGGTTGTAATTGTAAAGGAAGGACCAAGAAGGGGCAATTTAGGATAGAATACGAGGGGCATTGGTGAGAAGGACCTGAGTTTGAAGGAGAGCATTGAAGAAGCTTTTGAGAAGCGAATTAATTGTTTAATGGCTGCTTGATTAGCCTGGGAGATGAGACACCAAAAATTTCAGATGAAGGCATCAGACATGGGGAGAGGGGATCAAGAAGACAGCAGGGGATGTGGGAGGCTTTATGTGGTTTTGCAATATCTTGATTTCGCATATTGTCTCATGTCTCATCTCATTGCTCAACCCTGTTTTCCCATTTTGTACCTTGTGTTTTGTTCAGTTTGATGTTGTGATCCCATTTAACTGGAGTAAGGTTGAGTTTGTTGTTTTATGATGGACTTCTTGCATTCTATACCTCTTGCTTATGGTAGTTGCATTGACATGTATCTCTGCATTTCAGAATTAATCAAGTCTCTGCATATAGCTGTCGATGTATTCATACTGGATTTGTTCTTGATAATAGGGTTAAAAAAAATACTTCCACCATTTTTCTGAACATTTTTAAATTTTTTCTAGATTCTTTTCAGGGGTTTACAAGAGGAGCTTACTGATGATCATCCTAAGTTGATGAGTGATGTTGCCAATTCATTTATGGATTGTGGTCAGTATGAATCTGCCTTGAAGTATTACTGCATGCTTGATGCAACTGGTGCGAATGACCTTGTAAGTAGAAGCAAAGTGATTATTTACTATGTCTCTTTCCTTTTCCTCTTTCTCTCTCTCTCTCTCTCTCTCTCTCTCTCTCTCTCTCTTTTCCCTTGTTTTTTGGGTGGAGATTTTGTGGTGGTGGTGGTACTGTGAGATGAGATTATACTAATACCATTTTGCTGAACATTTGTATTATTTATGGGAATTGTTAACTTTGAACTTCTCATGGATTGCATATATGAACTCAACTTGATTGCATATTGGTAACATGGTTAGGCATATTCGGGGTCGACACTGCTCTCATAATTTATTGTTGGAAATAGGATAGTGCTTTTACTAATTATATTGACGACAATGGATATTTGTTTGTCTCAATTTGCAAGAACAAAATCTTATTCATTTGTCCATAACTGTAAATCTGTACATAAGTTTTGAGCTTGTAAAGTGTTGTAGTGTAGATAAAGTTAAGATCAAAAGAACAAAATGTCCTCAAAACAGAAAATCTTTCTTCCTTGAACTACATCAGTAACCTTTTGCGACGTGGCCCTAAGAAACAAAAGCAAAAAGAGAATATGTAAAAACCTTTTATGCAAATGTCTGACCTGTAATTTACCAGTCAAGGAAAGGTAACTGGGACCAAAGAAATCTCTGGAAAGTTCACTGAATTAAATAATAATCTAAAGGTCTTCCAGGCTGCATCCACAGTGTTAGAAAACAAGCTTTAAACAATCAAAATAGCAGTTGAACTTGAACAGAGAAAAGAGAGAAGAAGAAGAAGAGAAGAGAGATGAAGAACCAGTAGAAAAGACCTGCGATTCTTAGCTAAAGAGTCTAGAATCACAGAGAACTTTTATTTATAGCTTCTAATGAATCTCATACAACTTGAGAGACAAGTAATTGCCCTCTAGAAGAAGGAAACAAAATATTACAGTTTTAGTAACTTCCTAACTCCTAAATAGAAAGTTCTGAAAATAGAAACTACCACCAAAATAGAAACTATGCTTTCTAAAAAATTCCCAAAACTTATGTAGCAAGATTCCCACATTAGAAATAGAAAATATAATCAAAACAACGGCAAAATACTGTTCACGTAAACAGTAAAAGCTGTTTTTACTGTTCACGTGAACAGTAAAATTCCTATTTATGTATACTTCAACACACAGTGTTGCTTTATTCTCTTTTGTTCTCTCATCTTCATCATTGCTAAAAATGGCTGTTTCTTCTTCCAATGGGAAATTTGAAGTTGCCAATACAAAAACGGAGCCAAAAACTTGTTCGTGAAATTTTGAAGTAACCACAAGGGCACTGTATCGTGTAGCCAATTGGTTGATCTCAGGGAGATATTGCATTTTATTTTAATCACTTGAAGTAACACTAGATTGAGATGGAATTTTTTTTTTGGGTGAATTAGTTAAAGTAAACTAACGGTCCTAACACATTCGTACTATGAAATTGGAATTTGGAATGAAAATAAGAAAAACCTAGCTATTCATCATCTAAGAAAGAAAATAAAGCAAGGATAAACAAACACAATAATAAAATAATGGGTCTCAAATTAGAGAGGGACGACTATAGGCATCTCTAGTTAGAATTCATTGGGGGAAGGGGAACAATAATAATAACTAAATAGAAATAATTTAATAATAGCAACGACCAATAAATAAAATTGGATCTCTAAATAGAGAGGCACAACTATAGCTATCCCTAATTAGGATCCGCTAGGGAGGGGAAGGAATAATAATAACTGAATAGAAAGAATTTAATAATAATAAAGAACAATAAATAAATTGGATATCTAACTAGAGAGAGGCACGACTATAGGCATCTCTAATTAGCATCCATTGAGGAAGGCCGAAGAGGAAGCAATAATGATAACTGGACAGAAATAATTTAATAATAACCAAGAACGGTAAAGAAATTGAATCTCTAACTAGAGAGAGGCACGACTATAGGCATCTCTAACTAGGATCCATTGGGGAAGAGGAAGCAATAATGATAAATAAACAGAAAGAATTTAATAATAACAAAGGCCAATAAATAAATTGCATCTCTAACTAGAGAGAGGCACGACTGTTGGCATGTCTTATTAGGTTCCATTGGGAAAGGGGAAGCAATAATATGACGTCTAAAAAAAATTAAAAAAATTAAGAATGACAAATAGATAGAAGCAGGAATTAGAGGGGGGGGGGGAGAAGATGATTCTTAATCTTGAATAACAAAACTTGCTTGATGTGAAATTCTACCAACCCTAACAACCACATTTGAACAAAACCAAATTTAAAGTTTCTAGACTTTGAGAAAGATAAATCATATGAAGAAAATCTTGTACTTGAAAGAAACTTTGAATTTGCATTGATAAAGCTAAGGGTTACACTTTGCTTGAATGCAAAAGAACAACTCTATAGAAAGCTAATTCCATTAGCAAAAATTACAATCGATTGAATTCCTAAAAATCAAGCCTAAGAAAATAAAAATAGCAATAGAAAACTAGAGAGAAAAGTGTAAAAGAAATGATAAAGAGAAGTGAACTATGAATTACTAAAAGGGGTGGTATGAGGTTTAAATAGAAGAAAGACTTGGGGTTTGATCTGGGGTTTTAATCAATTAAGGATTAGGACTGAATAATAGGAGGAAAAAGAAAGAGAAGTAGTAAAGGGTAAAGACAGAGATAAGAGAGGAGAGAGAATATTACAATAATAATTTTTTTCTTTCTTAAAACAAGTTATAATTCTAACTTGGACCGAAATGGTTTTTTGGCTTTATTTCTCTATTTTGATCTCAGATTGAATTTCTCTAAGAACTAAAGTTGCACCATTTTACGTTATGGACGAGATGAGGCCAATATCCAATATCATCTGATAAACTTCTACTTTGGAAAATTACATTTCTGCCCTTGTACTATTCTTTGCAGTTTTAGGTCGTTGATGTGCACGAAAGCTTGGGCGTCTTAGTTGTAGATGGCTTTATCATAAAATCGTCGTCTTCCTCCATTTAGCATTTTTCTATCCATTGTCCTTTACCTGCAAATTATAGAAAAAGATACCTAAGTAGCTTCATTTCTAAGTATGTTAAAATGTATGTTTCATGCCCTAAGATTTCACACATAAATGGGCTCATCACTTGGTCCAATGGAAAATATAAAGTTGCCAATGTGAAGATGAGGGTTTGGTCTGCAGTTGTCCTTTTTTTCATGTGAAAATAGGCTGAATACCTTGGACTATGTTCATTCCACTGCATCTGATTTTATGAAAGCTGGACTTACTCCTGTTATGAACTTTCTTTATCTAGTTCTTTTGAGTACCCAAGGGACTAGGGTTTTCCAATGAAAATATGGGGATCACAGAGAGTAGGGTTCCAAACCAGAATAATCTTTGAAAGTAACAGAAGAAATAGCAACTCTCAGACTAGAAACTTAGAGAATAAGAGAACTGATTTTGGACCAGATTTAGAAAATCCATTGGATGAGAGGTCACAATGTATGGAGATGCTGTATAGGATGGTCATCAAATTTTCTGGCTATATGGCAAGAGTTACCACTTGCAGAAAGGATTGATCACAGTAAGGTGGACGTGGTGGTTTTGAAAGGGATTGGCACCAGTTTGCTTAACTGCCAAATCAGATTGGGAAGTCATCCGTTAGAAAGCACAGGTGAGTTTGCATTGGTGGAAGGTGGTGTGGTTTGCTCATAATATCCCTAGATGCTCTAGGGATGCCTTGTCGACTAGGGAAATCTGCTAAAAAGGAATATATCAGTACAATCTAATTGTCATTTTTTGTGCATGGGTTGAAAGTAGGAACCACTTTTTCTTTCGTTGTCAGTTTAACACCTTGGCATGGAAAGCTATCTTTAAAATGGTAACTGATGAAAGAAGGGCAATAGGTTGTCTGATGCAGCTGTCTTGGTAAGGAACTATATGGAGGAAAAGGAGGAATGGAGTTATCATGAAGCTGGCATTATGTGCGACTGTGCATCACCTTTACATTGAGAGGAATTATCGGATCAAGGATAAAACCAGGACAGCAGAGCAGGTAACATAGTTTTTAAGGCATCTGGCCGCCCTCTAGGGCTGTAAGGCAACCGTTGCCTTATTGTGAGGTCATAAGGCGGTTGCCTTAGGAGCCTCGGACCCTAAGGTGAGCGCCTTTTTTTTATTATTTAAAAAAAACCAAATCAATGATGCCAAATTGAAGGCAGAGAATCAATTGGCAATTAAAACCTAATGATCCATAATTAGTAACCTATTCCAATTTAAAAAATAGCATGTTGAAGCCTAATGATCTCTACCTAGGACCTTGTTTGCTGAAAAACCAATTTTCTTCATTACTGTTTCGTCTTTTTCAGAATAGAAGGTTCATTTGCCAAAATAAAAAAAGAATAGAAGCTCCATTATCATCAAGACAGATGAATGCATCAATATATACCATATAGGATGACTCGGATATGATCTTTTTCTTTTCCAAAATACATGTTCATTTAGAATCACAGCCAAAATTTCACCTAAAATGCCTCGAAACGCCTCGACCCCCTCAAAGTGCCTCGGAGGGTGCCTTGTCGACTCATCGCCTCAACTAGCCTAAATCGCCTCACATTGCCTCATCGCCTCATCGCCGTGACAACTATGGCAAGTAATTACAACCATTATGGATTATGTTAAGGTAACATGTGCTACTCTATGCATTGCTACTGAGAGAACTATCTGGGCTGTTTATATAGTTGAGAAGTGGAATATTCAGTCTGTTTGGTTGTATAGCACTTTGCTCCTGCTTTAGGCCTCCTAAAAGTATTATCTCATTGCATTCTGATGGAGCTCTAGTAAATTCAACAATCTCATATGGTGGGGTTCTAAGGAATAATCTGGCTGTCCTATTATAGCATATGCTGGTAGAAGGGAACAGTTATCGGTATTGCCAATGGAATTGGAAGCCATAATTGGGGGATTCAACTGTGCTCTCGAGCAGGATATTTGGAGCTATCCATCAGATCTGATTCTGAATTAGCAGTAGATGTGCTTAATGGGTCTATCCAAGGGCCTTAGAAGTGTCAAGCTATAAAATGGAGAATTTGTAACAGGTAGATATGCTGATTGCTGACACAGGTGGAATTTAGCCATGTATGGAGAGAACTAAACCAGCCAGCATATTGCATGACACAGATTCAGAGAGGGCAGCATCAAGTGAGATGGGGATCCTGTTGCTTTTCCTAAAAAAGCTAGTTGATCTGATACAATGGGATGCGGCAGCATGCCAGCACATGTGTAAGGGATGTAATTGAGCTTATTTTCCTATTTGGGTAGTGGTTAAGAGGGGATGCCCTCCTTGTATGCATTCTCCTTACCCCTCTATATAGGGGTTCTATGAGAATGCATTTTTTTATAAAAATATCTAACTTGTAAAAAAAAAAAAAATCTAAAAAAAGCAATTTTCAAAATTAATACTCAATGATTGCAGAAACTAATGGGGATAGAAGCACGAATGGTTCAGCCAACAACCAGAACCTGAACAAAGGGTTGAAGGCTTCCGCACAAGCAGTGCCCTTGGGCAATTTTCCTATGCAACCTTTCCCCCAGTAATTTTTGCTGAGAGACTGTTTGATGCCTTGAACTTAGGCTACAACTGTGGCCCACCAACCTTTGCACCAGGTTGGGCAATCATTTCCAGCTTCATCAATCTTGATAAAGTCATTTTATTCCTTCTCATGAAAATCTCTTATGTGGACTTTCATCTTGTAATTTTGTAAGCTTAAATTCTCAAGTAATCAGGTTGTAGTTTGTTTTCTTTTGTGTTTTGATTGATTGGATTCCTTTTTTTTCTTTTCAAAAAAAATTAATCTTGTTCCTTACATCATTTGAGGCTTTCAGTCTTTGCTGTGTTTTTTTGTTGGTTTTATTGCATTATTTAGGTTGATACTCATTGCTGCAAAGGACTTATGTTATATCAAACTTATTCCAGGGTTTCCTACATTTTAAGATTGCTCAGTGTTACTTATCATTGAACAGAAAAGTACAAGCAATTCCATTCTTCCGTAAAGGTCAGTCAGATTTGAGTTTATGGGTTCTGATGAAACCAGAATTTTGCAATGGGATTATGTTATTTTCATTTCATGAGTTCCCCCCCTCCCCAAGATTGTACAACTTCTCATGTTGAACACAAGTGTCCGAATTTTGTTTGACCTGGAATTCTGCAAATGACTCAAAATTTGGTCCATTTTGCAGGTCAACTTGGTGCCCAATCATAAGATTTTGCCCTAAGACTTCTTATTGTGCCTACTGATACATGTTTAACTTGGTGTGTGTGTGTGGGTGGGGGGGGGGGAATAATCCAGAAGTGTAGTTTTGCTTTGAATTTATAGACATAATTTATGATGGCCACGTGAGTAGTTGGAAGGAGAAGGAGAGATTGAATTTAGAGGTTTTCCTTAGGATCCAAATATAACTGGTGGGGGTAGTGATCATGCTTGGAACTGACGACATAGACGGGGTAATGAAGGAGACCATGTGGGCAGCATTCTCCAAGACAAACATTTGGTGCCTACCAGTCTCTCCCAAGAAGACCTAATTCTCAGACCTGACAATCCAACCATCAATTCTGTCCTGGAATAACCCTCTGCCATGATCAGGAACTTGATCCGAGCCCCTTCCCTAAATTATTGAACTCTAGAAACCCTAACTCTTAAGTTATAGATTGTGAGTTGGTTTTGATTTTGGATCTTGGAAGAACTGGCTCCTAGTTGATCTCCTGTCAACCTTGGATTATATTACATGGGGATCTTTATTTCTACTCACACTCCTATGCATACCGTCACAGATGCTGATTAGCATGTCCCCTGTGTGACTGCAAGTTGACATTTACCTGTTGTTCCTTGGTTGGAGGAACTCTAGTGACCTAGCGTAGTAAGAAACAAGATAAGGTTACTTCTTACTCGTTCAAGTGTCACAATAGAGTCTGTTCCATGCCACATGGCATATGTGACTGTCATGCTTAAAAACCTTTTGCAGGGCTATGGTATTATCCCTACCTATCCCATGACACTGAACTGAGATAGTAAGTCTGCTATTAGCATCTCCCACAATCTAGTTGAGTGTAAAACACCGAAACATGTGGATATTGATGTTCATTTTATCAAAGAGAAACCTGATCTAGGGTCACCTGCATAATTGCATTTTGTTTGTTCAATCTGGTGAATATCTGGTGAACAGTCAGCTTATGTCTGCCCAAAGTAGTAGTAAGGTTTTCCATTATATTTTGTTTAATTTTAACATGTGTGACTTCTATATACGAACTTGAGGGGGAGTGTTATAGCGTGGGGTTAAAGTGCGTTTTATATATCTTTGCATTGATGCTTTGTTCTGAGGTTGTCCTTGTAATTTTCTTTTTCTTCCTTGACCAAGAATCAAGATCTTGGTTTTGAGGTTAGTTTTGACCAGCCAGAAACCAAGATATGGCCGAGATGGGTTGAAACCATGTCAAAACTAGGGATTTTCATGGAGTGAAATTCAACATGTGATGAGCTGGTCAAAACTGATTGAAACCATCAATACTGGTTGAAACTACTGAAAATTGTTGAAGCTACCAAAATTTCTGAAATGTCGTTGAAATTTGTTGAAACATGGGGACTTAAAACTAACCCATGGTTTCATCTCATTTTCTTGGGAAATGGAGGTTTAACTGAAATTTCAGCCCATCTCGGTTGAAACTTGAACTATGCTTGTGACTCAAGTCATAATTCTCCAAATCATTTCCATCAGATCTTTAGAGGGATCTTGATTTGCTTCTCTTCAACCAGGGGATATGCCTCTACTTTGGTCATTTAATTCATATATTCAGTCTTGTTTTCCTTTTAACTCTTTTTATCTTCATCTGGTTCCTCTTTCTATTCATCTTTAGCTGCTTCTTCTAGAACTTTGATATAACTTCAACCTTTTGATTGAACTCTTCAGAGGCATTGTAATACCTTTTTTAATTTAGTGATTATAATATTTAATTCGTAGTAGCTAGTAATAGACATGTTGATCAACCTTTATGTAAAACTTTGAGTATAACTTCAACCTTTTCCCATTCTCTTGTTCCTAGAGTGATCTAACTCAACTCTGGGGTTAGGATTCTTCAAAATATTGCCCTAAAGTTTAGGGTTAGCCCAGAATCTTCCAGCAAATAACCGCCAAAATTGTAATGGGTTGATCTAAGGTAACTAGTAATACTAATGGAAAGGTATATGGGTTGCTAGGGAAAAGTTAGGGTTTTACTAAATTCAAATGGGATGATCTTGAGAGACAAAAGATACCCTAGGATTGACATAAAATGGAGTGGGATAATTTGGGATTGATTTGGTAAGGTTTAGGGAAGATTGTGGGGATGATTCTTGGATGAAACAATTGATAAAGAGAGTTTTAGGGTTTTGGGACTGGATCTTGGGTAGGGTTTTGAAGATCTTGTTAACTCTTTCTTTTCTTTCTTTTTCTTTTTGTTTTCTGTTTTTCTGGTTGCTACAAGTCAGAAAGGGGAGGGAGAGGGAGCTGGGAGAGAAAGAGAAGGGGGGGGGGGGGTTCATGTGAACCCAATTTTAGGGTTAGGGTTTCTAGGATGATTTCCCTAAAATTAAGGGTTTGTGCAGAATCTTCCAACTAATAATCCTAAAATTTTATGCTTATGGGGAGGTTTGGATGTTTATGGATTCCTAAGGAAATTATGGGAAGATCCTAGAGACAAGTTAGGATTGATATGGATTTTTGACAAACTCCTAGGTGATGGTTTGTATTAGCCATAATATGACCGTTGGAGATCTTTGAAGATTATGTTAGAGATAATATGACCGTTGGAGATCTTTGGAGAATATGACTGTTGCAAACTATATATGATAGAATTGAAATTCAAATCCTCATCCCATACATGTTTTCCCTTTATGTATTATCCCATACAGTTTCTTTCCTTATGAACAACACGCCACATTTATTTTATTCTTTACTTGATTGTATTATATATACACATGAAGAGGCAATACAAAATCACTTCTACGCAAAATCTTCTTAACATGGTATCAGTTTAGGACAATCCAAACCTTTTCAAGTGAAGCTAATTTCTATTTTTAGGAGCAGTAAACGATCCCTTCATTGTTGTTTTTTTCCCGCTGCCTTTACAATGACGGATCCAACTCTCTATCCTCTTGCTACAACTGTTGTTGCTTCCAATAATGCTGTTTCCATCCACTTTGATGGTTCATCTCCATATTGTCTACATCATTCGGATAATCCTGGTGCTGTACTTGTCACGCAGTTCTTATGCGGCGACAATTATCCCACTTGGAATCGTGCGATGCGATTGGCTGTTGAGTTTAAACATAAGCTTGCCTTTATCGGTGGCTCCTTACCTAAACCCGCCGCTGATTCTTTGGAGCTTCAAGCATGGACATGATGCAACAACATGGTCCTCTCTTGGTTGCTAAATGCTCTCTCACCTGATATTGCTTATAGCATTCTCTATATCTCTACTGCCTACCAGGTTTGGGATGATCTTCATGATCGTTTTGCTTAAATTTTTGAGATCCGGCATAGCATTTCTAATCATCGTCAAGGAACCTCTTCTTTGACATCTTATTGTACTATTCTCAAGGGTTTTTGGGACGAAGTCGACTCATACAACTCGTTGCCGCCCTGCACTTGTGGTCTCTTGTCAAAACACACTGATCTTCAACAACAAGATCGCTTACTTGAATTTTTAATAGGCCTTCATGATTCTTATTCTTTTGTTCAGAGTCAACTCCTTTTAATGGAACCCTTGCCTAACATCAATTGTGCTTATTCTCTTCTATTGCAAGAGGAGCGTCATCGCTCCCTCCATGAGTTACCAAATTCATCATTGCATCAATCTGCCCTTGTAAAGAGTCCTACTTTAAAGAAAGACTTCTAAGGAGTCAAGAACTCAACTAGCAACTCAACTAAGACTTTTAAACAGATATGGACTTCGAAAATTAGGAATAAACTTCTGAAATTAAATTCCAGCAACTAAATAGGGCTGATTGACCATGATTCCCCCCCTTTGAGGGTTCAGCCAGCCCTAGGTGCGCCACCTTTGAAGTGGCCTTAGGGCTCACTGCCACTTTTTGGCCAGGGTGGGCCCTTGTTCACATCAGGGGGTGCCGGAGAGTTTTAGGTGGGTGGGGGGAGTGGTCTAGAAGGATTGTAGGGGTGGGTAGAGGACCTAGGAAGGATCACAAGGGATAGGGGAGGGGATTTGAGGGGCTGCGATGGTGGGGGATGGGTTTCCTAGGCTACACAAGAAGGGGAAGGGGAGGGGTGGGGAGGGGAAGGGGCTGGGGTGTTGGACTTACTTGGGAGGAGCTGCTCTTGAGAGAAGGTGACTGCTGGTTCTTAAAGATAAATACTGCAATTGAAGGCAAGAAGCTCAGAATTCGGTCATGCCCTCCTGGGGGAACCCCGACCTGTTTCCCATAAGAATTCTTCAATCTTTATTAAGTGCAGACTGATTTTACAATGAAGAGGATGGCTTGTTTATATAGCCTTACATCTAGAAAGAAAATTTTTGAGTCTAACTGAGAAATTAACTTAGACTCAATTAGGACTTTGAAAATAATTCTACTAGGATTTCCTTTATAAATAAAAGAAGTTGACTTAAAATAAAAGTCCCAATTATCCATAAAGAGTCGTACTTAAAAGAGTCCCTATGTTACTAGAACTCAAACAACTACTCAATCTAGGACTTCAAAATAGAATTGGACTCAGAAAAATGAAACAAAGATTCTGAAAATAAAATAAGTAACTAATTAGGGCTGGAAAATGACCAAATTGCCCCTGTAGGGGTTCGGCCAGTCCGAGGTGTGCCATTTTGACTGGCCCTTGGGGCTCAGACCAGGGTTTCGGCCGGGGGAGGGCCCTTGTTCACATTATAGAGCTTTCCATCTTATTTTGTCCCCCCACAATTTGAAATGTCTTAGTGGTGAACTTCGTCAATGGTGCTGAATTAACCATTTTTATGCTCACTGCTTTTAATCATCCAGAAATTGTACAATCGATCCCAGTAGAAAGATTGTAGACTTATTGCCTCGTTCATCTCTGATAAACTTACTCTAATGCTTAAATATCTGAAATTTTGAGGAGGAAGTAAAATTAATACAAGTTTACAATATATTGGTTGAAGTCTTTTATCATTTAAGCTGTTCTTGGATTAAGCTGATTAAAGTTTCAATTTTACCTTCTCTTCTATGTTCCAAAACTAAATATCCTGTGTCTGTCACCGACCTCTACTTCCTTTCCAGGTCTGAACTCTATGGAGGGCAATGTTAATGCTCGCCTAACGTTAGCTTCCCTTCTTCTTGAAGAAGAAAAAGAAGATGAAGCCATTGAATTGCTTTCTCCACCAAAAAGTTCAGGTAACTTTGACTTGACAAGTGATAATACATTGTGTATTTGTTCCATTCTAGCTTCTTTTTTACTTTGTGATGTTCGTTTCTTTTGTATACCTGAACAAGCGCATCTTTTTTTTTCTTTCTTTGGTGCCCCTTCTGTTTCTCTTGATTTTTTGCAGCTTAATTTTGCAGAGTCAACAGTGGACAAGAGTTCTATACAATCTACACAGTGGTGGTTCAATTGGAAAATAAAAAAACTACTAGGTCAAATTTATCATTCCAAAGGGATGCGTAAAGAGTTTGTTGATACAATATTTTCTGCTGTTCGTGAAACATTGTTTATTGAAACCACGAACCAAAAGGTAATATAGGATAGTTTTGTTAGAGACTAGACTACACTCTTTCTGCATTTTTGTGTTTGAAACCATGAACCATGTTTTTTGTTGAGCATATGTTGGGTAGAAATATTTAATTCCATGGTTGATGTTTCTTTTTCGCCTAGTCTTTGATAGAAGAGACAAAAAATGGAGAATGGGAAGAAGAGTAAAAAACACTAAACTGCTGTGCTAAACAAATGTAAAAGGAAAAATATCATCCTGTTCTGGCCTATGCATGAAATTGATCATGCTATATATGAGGATTTGTTTTAAGGTTCTCTACCTGTTGCTTCAATTCTGAAACATTTATCTGCAACTACTCTACATTGACAGCAGGCTGTGGTCTCCTAAGCTCATCTTAAAATTAAGAATGTTCTTAAGCTTAATATATATCCAAGCAAAGTTCTCATATTCGGTTAAGAATGCCTTCTGCATTTTAAAACTGCTTTATTGATAGTTGTGTTTTCAGAATATTTTTGTGCTTTGTTTTTATCTCATTATCTCCATTGATAGGTTAAAAATAGGAAATTTATTAGAAGGCTCTCGAGAAGTGTTTTGCGTGAGAGACTCAAAAAAGGACAAGGCGATGATCAAGCTGATGCTGTATTTCATGGGTTTAGACCAAATGCAGCTGCATCAGATTTGTAAGTAGTAATGTACTAGTTTCACTTTATTTTATTTGGGCCTGGACTTCTGGATCGTTCCACCCCCCCTCCCTTGTGTTTCTTCTTTCCTTATGTTTGGTCTATTTAAACTCAAACATGATGTATGTTGTCAATAAAAATTAAAATGGCATAGTCAGAGCCCTGGAGTTGGTTCTAATTTTCATTTCTTTTGTTTTGTATTTATGGTTTCTGTTAACTTACACACACAGCAACAAACACAACAAAAAAATTGCAGAGATGTTTGGGTTGATAAGCTGGTTCTAATTTATTTGAAGAAGAAGCCAATGGTTGAGGAAACAGAGAAATCCCTACTAAAACCCTTACCAAATAAATCAGAACTTTCTTGGGGATGACTAATTTTCATCAGATAGTTTCCCCCTCCCCCCCTTTTGATATATATATATATATTATTGAAATTTAAATTCTAAAATCCGAGTGAAAAAGGGTGAATAGAATTCACTAATTCAGTAACAAAGAAAAAGGAGAGATTGGGGGCCCTAAGGAGTTGAAAAGGAAAACAAATACAACAAAACCAGCTACAGCCCTCAGGGAACAGAAGAGGAAGCCTGCAGAATGGAAGGAGGAAGACTAGGAAACAACAACTTGCCTGGTCCATAATTTTGCAATGACCAATGGTAGCAATTGGTTTTTCGCCTGTGCAGCGACCTGAGGATTCCAGTTGTGATTGGCAGAGCAATAACCAGGAGAGGGGATTGAGCTGAGAGCAATAACCAGGAGGGGATTGAGCTGTGTTCAAATTTTAGCCGTCCCATAGCTTGGCCCTTCTCCTTTATTGGCCATTTGTTGCTATTCCCTATGATATATGGTAGTTGGACGTGTGCTTATTGCAGCAGGTAGTACTTGATTAGTTGGACTGTTTGGCCATTGAGATGTTGTAGTCCGTATTTCACCCATAATCTATTTACTTCAGCTTGAAGCTAAAGGTTTAGGTTAGGCGATGTCTGTAGAATGGTAGGACCTGTGCCTGTTGAAGCCTTTTTTTGGTCCGGAGTTGTTTACACTTCAGAGCGTTTCCTGTTTGTATCTCTTGTGGCTTGATAGTATGTTGCCTTGAGATATGCCTTCGATTCATTTATCTGAAAGCATTAGTTATCGACGATGTTTGTAATGTATCGCACAAAAATTTCTGGATGACTGTTTTCCTCGCTTCTCTAATTAACCTCTGAGGGGTGTGATCCTCGTGATGGTTCAATCTTAAACATATCAAAAGTTGTACTGTAAGGTTTATCCCAATGTTATTTTCGTTTTTGACATCTCTGCTTTTAATTTCTCATCTGTTTGCTTGATAGGTCAAGAGCTGCAAGAGCTAAGAAGTCACTTCAAAAGAAGGCTGCTTTGAAAGAAAAAAAGAAAGCTGCAGCCTTGGCTGCTGGGCTTGATTGGCAAAGTGATGATTCAGAAACTGAGCCTAAGGTAATTTGTTATGGTTTATGTGAATTGATATTTTTGGTTTCTGTAATAAGTTCTCAAATCTTATTTTGACACCAAGTGGTTTTCTTCAATTTTTTCAGGAAATAGCAAGAGAGCCACCACTGCCCAACCTTCTAAAGGATGATGAGCATTATCAGCTTATTTTAGATGTCGTTGTCCTACCCTTTTCTTTGTTACTACTTTTTATTTTATCTTTTTTTGATGGTTGTTTTATGCTGTCTTTATTGCTTGCTTTCTATCATCTTAAATTAGTTAATGGTATGATTTGATAGTTTAACTTACCTGAGCTGGTCATAGTCTTCTCCATAAATTGATACAACCGGTTAATTTCGTTTGTTTGACACCTCCATTGTTGTTTGCTATCCATAGTTATGCAGGGCACTGTCTTCATTGCGAATGTACTGGGAGGCACTGGAGATCATAAATCACTCTCTAAGATTAGCATGCAGTACCCTGTCTGTTGAGAAGAAAGAGGAGCTTCGGTCCCTTGGGGCTCGTAAGTCATGAATATTACAGTTTGTCTTTCTGTATTTGTCCTCTTGGTATTGAACTGCATTGAGTAATACACAGCATCTTATGTTTGTTGTTTTCACTTGAAATCTTTCATTTTGAGAAGAGATTTTATTGGATATCCATGAAAACATGTGATATTCACTGATCATGCTATAATATTTGTGTCTTCAGAAATAGCATATAACACCACCGATCCAAGAGGTGGTTATGATTGTGCCCGACACATTGTTCAACAACATCCATACAGTATTGCAGCCTGGAACTGCTACTACAAAGTGATTTTGAGGTATTATCCTACCATACAGCATTCTTCTGGGATCCTTCTTGCTTCATTAGGTGTATAAACTTATGGTTGCATTTTTTAGTGGCAATATTTTAGTAAATTTGGATAACCATGGTCTGATGGTAACCCAGAATGTTGTGAGAATCTAGTATTTGGCAGCTGGTTACATGTAATGTAGAAGAGGTTCACTTCATAGTAGGATCATTAAGTTTCAGCAGGCCATCAAATCAGAAGCAAATCAGAATTACAAGGTGAACGCTAAAATAGAATGGCATGGAAGCAAAGCATATTCAGCCAGCAGTTTGGTGTCAAAGTTGGATTGATTGGAGTAGGACTTGGTATGTCTTGCACTCTAAATTTCTGCCTGTTGTGATGGCTGTTTGCTGAGATATGATTTGGAGTCAAAATTAGAAGGTTAGGGCATATCTGTAGCCAGTGTGTCTTGGGAAATCAAACTAGGGATTGAGTGTGGGTCTCCTTGACAGGGATCAGCCCATGAAAACTCAAACCATTTCAGATCAGTCGTTGCTGAGTTATGATCTTCACAAGTTGCAATAGCAAGGCCGAATCATAGGAACAACAATAGCCTTTAATTGTGGGGTAATAGCAATAGCTGGCTTTTGAAATAAACTGAGAATAGAGTCTAATCTTCTGTTTGAGTTCTTAATGAATTGTGGCAAACACAAACAGTGGCAGAAACAAGGAATATCAAGCAATGTAGGGAATGATAGGGGAAAAAGACAAGATAGAAAAGAAAGAGAAGTTCTTTTTTTTGGGGGGGGGGGATGGGTTAGGGGAATATGCTAGTTCAGCTGTCGAACATGGATTCTTCCACAAGCAATGAAAACATGGTTTTTAAATTTAATTCCTTCTGATTTTATTATTATTATTATTATTATTATTATTATTATTATTATTATTATTATTATTATATTTTTTACATTGCAATTAAAAAGTCTATTTGTAGCTTGGCTAAAGCTTCACAAGAAAATGAGACTACTAATTTCAGAATAGTTACTTCTTTATTTAGGATTGTGTCTTTGTAGTAATTACATAGGAACTAAAATTAGGAACTATGGTCCATTTAGTAATTCCGAGAAGCAGTTTCTGGTGTTGCTTTGAAAAACAGATATAGCTTGAAAATTGTTGGTAAACATGTTTTGTTTATGTTGTTTTTCAAAGTAAAACTAGAAATTTATGCTTTTAGAAGCAAGATTTATGCACCAAATCTGACTTGGACACCACACGTTAGAATAGTAACAGGACTTGGAGAGCACACATGAATGAACTAAATAATAAGAGGGTCGGTCATACCGTCTACTAACATGAGGCGGATGGCTCACCTGATGTAGGTTCCCAAACTGACATGACTAATGTGAGGAATTAAAAAGAGAATGAAAATGATAATCTAATAGCTTCAAACTCTGCAATGAAGGATGACCCAATCAACAGAGGATTTGGTGGGTGCACTAATACGTTGGAACATGCCAGAAAAGACTGGTCCTTGAGTGGTTACAACCCCTTAGACTCCTGTCCTCTACCAATCATGCTCTTCATCATAAGGTCCTAAAAGAGACAAAAGACAGAGAAGAACATGACATAACAACTGTAAGTAGCACTGAATTTTTCATTAAAGGGAAACGTAGGTAAAGAAAGAACTGATTACAATGACTATAAAGGGGTAAGATGGATGGTGCTTATGCCCTTAACTTTGGCATAGGAGCTGTTGGCTAAGGGAACATTCGAAGTGAAAGAGCCAAAAAAAAGGGTACTTGAGAGCATGGTAGAAGATCTCGCTCTCGAGAGAGATCTCGCCACCTTGAAAAATAGAGATCTCGGTCGAGATATACAAACTTGGTATTTAGCTTAATTAAGGCCTTTTGAACACGTTGGTGGCCTTGGATTTGTCATAAACAATCCTATGTATGATTTCTAATTCTACCCATAGTGTGAAACCGAAATGTAGTAGGATTAGGGAATGCAATATTATACAACATGTAATATAGAACCTTTAAAGCATATAAATGAAAAGCAAGTATATCAAATGCATCAACTAACTTCAATGTTATCAAAATTCCATTCATATGAGTATTATAATCTCAATTTTCAAGAATAAAATAATTATACAACCATTAGAAGTTCTATATAAGTCATTAAATCATAAATTCATAAGACAAGTAGAGAATGATTGATCTTCCTTGTTGTAGATGTGTTAAGAGTAGTTGCAAGTGAAAATTCAGCCAAAATCCACAAAAAAAAAAAAAGCAAAAATTGGGAGTTCCAGCGAGATCCAGGGCGAGATATGGCGAGATGGCGAGATATAGCGAGATATGGCGAGATCTCGAGCGAGATATCCCAACTCGCAGATCTCGACCTCCATCTCGTCTCGCGAAGGTGGAAAAACGAGATATCTCGCGAGATCTCCCACCATGCTTGAGAGGACCATAGTTGTCAAGGCGTCGCTTAAGCGTCCGGGCGGTCCTTGCCAAGTCACAGTGACCGTCGATTTTTTTGAAGTCAATAAAGTAGTTGCTTTGTCGCCATGGTTATTAAAGCAGCAAAGTGACTGGGGTTTTGTCTTGGCGATTAGGCAATTAAGCGGCAATAAAGCGACCAAAGCGGTTTAATCAATATTTTAATATAACTACTTTTAAATACAAATACTTTTTATAATAAACTAAATTACTAAACAAACATTCAACAATCACATTCATAAAAATAAAAATAAAAAAACATTCAAGAATCACAATTATCAAAAATTATCAAAAAAAATAATAAAACATAACTTCATCTCATCAAGCATCATAAGATTCATAACAATAATTATGTAGTATGCACTGAATCAGTAATCAATGTGAAAAATGGAAATGAAAATAGTAATTTATATACGGCATTGTAGAATAAATTATGATAAAAAAAAATATGCACAAATTACAAAATGTAAAAAAAAGGCTGCTTTAGCATCTAGCGGTAATATGGCGTAAAAGGCAGCAAAGCGGTAGTGCCTAAGCAAAAAAGCGGCAAGAAATCAGCCCGTTAGTTAAGCGGTCACAATTTAAGCGGTTCAAAAACGGCTTTGCCGCCTAGGCGGACGCTTTGATAACCATGTTTGTCGCTTAAAGCGTCTGAGCAGACGTTTTGGTCTCTCGGTCGCCACTTTATTGGCTTTTACTTTTTTTTTTAATTTTTAATTTAATTTCCCCCCTTTTCTGTTTTCTTCTTTGAGATTTTGAAATAATACTTCTATAGTAAACCCAATATCAGTATATCACATCTTTGGTTACCAACAGTAAGCCCAATATCACATCTCTATGATTCTGAAGTAGCATTTCTTCTATGAGATTTTGATATTGGGTTTTTATTTTTTTATTATGTTACTTTTCTTGGTTATCAACTGGAAGTGAATGCATAATGCCTAAGTTATTTACTCAGTTGGTGTTTTGAGTTATTTTTTGTCTCCCAGTAGGGTTGTTTAGTTGTTTTGGTATTTTTGTTGTTAAACTTTGAAGTTTGATTTGTGACTTTGATGTCGTTATATTTGAGCTTAATAACTATGTTACATTTTCCAATCTTATATACTGATTATATGAATGAACTTTTCATTAAGTTTCCAAAATGTTTCATGCCTAAATGCTAAGAATTTTATGTAACTTTTGATATTTGAATCAAATATAAAAAAAATTAACACTAGAACACTTTGACTGCTTAGTCCTCGATTTATTGACACTTTGACCGCTTAGTCATCGATTTATTGACACTTTATCGCTTTAGTGCCTTGGAAGCCCTCCATCGCCTTGGTCACTTTGTTGTTTGACAATCTTGCGTAAGACCTAAATCATTGACTCATTGTCAAGAGCATTTGAATCAATGCTTCAAGGACAAGAAGCCGATGTAAGATACACGCAGGCATAACCTATTTGCACAAAAGTGGCAGTGGAGGGCTATGGTAAGTGATAACCGAGAAGCATTGACCTGACCAAAATGCATGTAATCCTCGTCAAACATCTTCGCAGTCTTAATCTTGGACTATGCATGTAATTCTCATCAAACATCTTTGCAGTCTTACTCTTAGACTGTCGATGAAGTAGCAGTAGTTGAATCAGAGGCAGCTACAGAGTTGGCTTATCGTGAAGTTTCTAGGAAAGTTATTGGGTATGTCCAACTGTTTGGCACGAAGATGGTGGTTTCACCATTCTCAAAGTATCTGAAGAAATATGTGAACCAGCAGTAATACAAGTTTACCAAAGTCACCTCTACGGCCAACACATAAAACGGATCCTCCATTAGAACCATGATTAGGTGTAAAAGAAGTAAGGATTAAATTCTCTCTATATGTATAGGTCCTTTAGAATCTACCCCACAATAAATGAAGTTAAATGGATTGCTTTTGTGCAAAAGTTTATTGTAACATTATGAGGTTGAAGGGCTTGGAGAGCCCAAACCCTGTCTTCGCTTTTCTATATTCTTATATCCTCCCATCCTGCCCTGTGTGATCTCCCCTTCTTTTTGCTGCTGTTCTTTGACTGCTGCAAATGCTGTGAAGACTTCTTGAAGGCATATGTCATAGTCTAACTTCAAAGACTACTGTTTCTCTTCCTACAAAAGGAAGCATTGAATATCCATGTGGCTTTGCTGTGCTACATTGCTTGCTCCTGCAGCTTCTACTATCTCTACTTGGGTAACCACTTCAGAGATCCAGCAGAGGTTTGTCAGGTTGAACCAGAACACCCAGGGCTACACTCGTCCCAACATTTTGAAGTCCAGACTCCCACTGGTTTGCAAGATCTCGTGGTGTTCTATTTTTTATTCTACCTTCATATCTTTCTCAGCCATCATGATTGTCTGAGTTTTGGAGTACAGGCCTGATGCATTCCGAGCTCCACTTGGTCTATGTCCGGGCCCAACCTACTGGCTGGTTTGGCTCCTGGACTCAGCGCCCTACTTTCTGATTTGTCGATTTGCTCCTACTTGTGCTTCTTTCTATTTGACTTAGCCCCATTCTGGAGCCCTTGTTGGACATCACAAGGCCTGGACTTGATCTTTGTACCAAATCAGTTATTACTGTTTCCATCTCTTGTACCAGCTGGACACTGTTGTTGTGTTGACAGGAGTAGTCTAAGCTAGCTATCATATCCTCATTTCAGCAACTGAAACTGTTTGTTTTCCATCTCTTGTTCCAGATGATACTATACCAGATTATAATCGTGTATGATTAGTTTAAGCTAGGACCTAGATATCTTATCCTCACTGATAAGACTGAATCTGGTTGATATAGTTGGGCTTAAGCCTCTATTGAAATAGGTTCTGTCATTTGATCTTTCCTGGCCAGGATTTCTGCCTGCAAAGGAGGTGCTGCTGAAGCAATCTTTGGATTGTTTATGTTTTGGTTGTGAGTTGCCGATAAATTTGATTGTAACTTAAGAGCACTAGACCAAACAACTGATCATCAAGAAGAAAATAATTTAAAATACGTCCGGAAAAAATAATGTTAATCCAGACTTCAGTTGAAAACCTCATCATCTACGTGTTTCCACTTCCCTCCCTTGTTTTTGTATAGTGTCTGATAAAGTCTCACTAGTATAGCTACCGTTAAGAGATTGTGAGTAATAGTTGTTTATATTATGGCTTTTGTAAGTGTTAACAAGTATAGTTATCAATTGAGATTATGGTTATGTTATTTACATATGGATTTTGCTTAGGAAAAAATTGTGTTCCAGATTAGGACACCGGCTATCGAAGCATTCAAGATTCTTGTACTCTATGCGTTGCACATATGCTGATAGTGTACCAGCTATTCTCATTTCTGGGCACCAGTTTACGATGATTAGTCAGCATCAAGCTGCCACAAGGGAATATTTACAGGCATATAAACTGCAGCCAGACAATCCCTTGATAAATCTATGTGTAGGTATGATATGCGTGTTCTTCATCTCCTTTCGGTAGAGAATGACAGTGATTTCTTTGATCTACTTCACCTCAAGCAGTATAACTAACCTTGGCTCCTTTTGTTGTAGGTTCCTCTCTAATCAACTTAGCCCTTGGATTAAGACTCCAGAACAAGCACCATTGTCTTGCACAAGGCTTCGCATTTCTCTATAACAACCTGCGGATTTGCAAAAACAGCCAGGTTCTGACTCTGTTAGATTTTGCAAATTACTGGATTCATGCTTCCATTTGTGAAATTTGAAATTCCACATCTACTGTGATTTTACAGATTGTCCTGCATAGTTTTTCTTTTTCTAATGATTCTTTTTGAATGTTGCTTTTTTTGTACTATTTATTCTTGTCTTAGTTTTCATAAAAGAGAGCAGACTTTGGCACAATGGTTAGGTTTCTCTACTGGTTTGAGTCAATAAACAGCCTCTGATGCAGTTAAAATACCTAGTTGGCCTTTTACTATTAGATATAAGCTTTGTTTTGGTGTCTGTATGTGCTGGTCTTCTGATCCCTTTGCTTTATTTTATTTTAGGGATAATTACTATTGTCCCCCTGTACTATAGCTTAATTACTAATTTATCCCCTGTACTTTTTGAAATTACTAATTCAACCTTCAACTTTGCTTGTAATTACTATCGTCCCCCTACTGTTAAACTCCGTTAGTTAAATGATGATATGGCATATTTTATTTATTTAAAAATCCCAAATTAACCCTATAGTCTTATATTATTTATTTAGACTTTATATTAAATTACATTACTATCCTGAGTAATTAGGAAAAACTTAAACCTAATTAAACAATCTTCTTTTCTAGTCAAAAGAAAGAGAGAAAATCAAGGGATAGTCATTTTCAAATTTCGATATGTACTTTTCAATTTGGTAATAAAAAAATAGTAATTCCTAATTTTTTGTGTTATTTTTAATTTTGTTACTTACTTTCTAGTTTAATGTTATCAGTTTAAGAAGTTTCTACTTCCAATAGATTATTATTTATTTATTGTCTAATTTGACGTTAGCTATTTTAAGAAGTCCTACTACCAATAGGGTGCTTTATTTTTTTAATTCAAGATGATAAAAATACACATGTTAATATTGGGAAATACAGCCCCCCACGAATACAAGACCCCCGACAAAAACTAACCAACCAACGCATAAACAGCCCCCACGAAGCCGAGAGATGAGTGGCACTCCATAAAAAACCCAAATACCCACACCACAACCCGTCAGAGAAATACCCAATTAATTGTAGAGAAAAAATAATCATAATCTTACCAAAAAAACACCAAAATAAAGAAAAATAAGAATAAAAAAAGAAACCGAAGAGGAGGGAAGATAGAACACCAAATGGCGAAACACCACGAACCCTCCGGCAAGATTGTGGCGCAAGGGGGAGAAGCGGAAAGCAAACCCCAGGGGAGGTCGCGTTTCCAATATAAAGCACCCCCCCCCCCAAAAAAAAAAAATGGTTTCCCCCACGAGCTAGAGGAGAAGGTGGGAACCAAACGAATGAATTTGCCATTCTTAATCAAAAAATAAGTTAGGAAGGGGAAACCAATATTTTAATCAAAAAAGAAGTTAGGGAAAAGACATACGGTTTAAAAGGGGAGTATCGCTTTGATTTCTTAATTTTAACGAGGACAAAGTGGACATTACATATTCAAACTACGGCTACTCACCGTATAAGGAAGGGGGCAATAGTAATTTTGTAAGAAGGGGTTTTATTAGTATAAATCAGTCGGGGGCAATAGTAATTATCCCTAAATTATTTCATATGATTTTTTTTTCTAAATAAGGATAATATGTTATTTGGCATTCTTAATTATAAAATGGCAAAATAGACATTAAACATTCAACCTTAACGGTCGCTTAACACTGTTAGAATTAAAGGGGGCAACAGTAATTTCATAAAGAGTAGGGTTCTTTTAGTAATAAAGCTATAATACGGGGGGCAACCAGTAATTATCCCTTTATTTTATTTTACTCTTGTTTTTTAAATTTTTTATTTAGTGAATAAGAAATCTATTACCAAAGCCTCAGAAGGGGGAAAGAAGGGTTGTAGGGGGTGCGATAAGGAGAAATGGGGAAAGTAAAAAGGGGTTTGGGGGGGGGGTTAGGAAGGGATAGCCTTAAGAGTGGAAGATGGAAACATCTTAACTCCACATAATAACAATGAGCTCGTTACTTGGTGTGTCGTCAAAAGATCTATATGGAAGCAAATGAAGTTTGGAGCTGATGTAATAGAAGATGGCTTTATGAATCATGTCAATAGAGCAAGATTTGGAAATCCATCTTTTTAGGTTTTGCTCCATCTTGGGACCTTTACGTTTGTCTGTTGGGTCCATTTGATGTCCAGATTTTGCCATCTTGCATGTTACGAGGTTTCAGCATATGATGCCCATCATGTCGTTTCTCTCCTTGTTCCATCAATTAGGAATTTGAGCTACCTGCATTTGAGGATATACGCTTTAGATTTAGTTACTGTCATCTATTTTAGGACAACAGTTATGTTGTTTCTGTGGCTCATGGAATTGTGACATCCACCCATCCATTGGTGGTTCAAGAAGAACTTGTCAAATTCACTTGCTGGTCAATGTCAAACATGAAACAGAAGCTATTCTTTTCCGTTTTGATAAACAGCCAAGTTTTCTTAATAAAATATAGAAAATTTGGATTGTCTTCCATGGAGAATCTGGGGTAAAAGTTCAAGGACTCAATGGTCTTTTGCATTGAATAAACTTCTATGCTGTTTTGCAGGAAGCCCTTTATAACATTGCCCGAGCTTGTCATCATGTTGGACTCGTTACAATTGCTGTGTCATATTATGAGAAAGTGCTAGCAATTCATGAGAAGGATTACCCAATCCCAAAGCTTCCTAATGAAGACTCAAGCATTGCAGAAATTCAGAAACCAGGTTATTGTGATCTACGCAGAGAGGCCGCATACAATTTACACTTGATTTACAAGCAAAGTGGTGCTTTAGATCTTGCCAGGCAGGTCCTCAAAGACCATTGCACTCCTTGAATAGATTTTCTGAAGTTCTAGATGCAAGCTTGTACCAGTCCACAAATTTCTGCCCTTTTGCTCTCGAATGTTTCACATTCGAAACTCAAGGGAGCTTGAATAAACTGAAATTGCATGCCGTGCCTTCCTCCGCTTCTGTTGGACTTGGGGCCTTGATGATAGGAGGAACTTACAGATGAGATGGTTGGTAATGGTGTCATCTGTGGTCCGCAACCTTCAACGAATTAACATTTAGCTCTGCAGCAAGGATACAGATTTGCATCACTCACAGTTGGCAAACTTAATAGCGCCAGGCCAGGGGTTTTGTCACATTAATGACAGGAGTGGAACATAACATCATCCTCCATAGTAATTCCAAACAGAGAACAAGTCATATCTTGTGAATCTCCCACTCTCTGGGTCTTTTTTCCAGTCTTATATTCTCTATCATATTTGGTGTTTACACTAATGTTTAAACTTGAAACATGAAATATATTTTTTCCTTTCCTGGTAGTCCTTTCTTTCAACCATATATCGCATGGTTTTACCTTCAGTTTCCTGTTCTATGTAACCGTTCTCCAAGCTAACTGGAAATGAAGGGGTTAGGTTGTGCGTTGCTTTCAGAGAGGGTTTTTTTTCCTCTAGTAAAAAGCTTTCTGACAGAGCTTGATCAAGGAGTCCACACAAAAAATCCTAGTTCATTTTTCAATCTTAGGGAGTTCAGCTCGTTTGATCCCATGAACGAAACTTGGACTACCAGGAAAGGAAAGCTATCAATAATTTACATCATCTATTATACTCGAAATTGAAAAATAAGATTATCTAGAAACCTAATGATGTAATGAGCAACCCAAAATAAGTCATTATTTATTATTAAAAGAGACTAAGAGATAATTTGTAATACAAATTAGTGGTAGAGGAAGACGATCGTATCTTTAAAATTCTTAATGCTGCTCAACCTATTTGACCAGTTAATTCCACTCATTTATATCCGGTTGCCGGCTGTGTATGGCCTGTATCAATACCTAGAAGCTTAAAATGGTTAGGATTCTCAGTTGATCGGGTCATAGTGGCATGTTATGATCATATGGTTCAATTTTTTTTGTGCACGTATATCAACTTATCTTTAAAATTTAGTGACAATTTCCTTTGGAAAGGTGCCTTCAAATGAACACTAGGGAAGGCAATATCCAAAACCTCCCTTTCAAAAAGGTTAGCTAACACAAAAATTGGTTTTCATAAATTTTGTTGGTAAAAGCACATGAACTAGAATTTCTTATCCTGATATTTTATATTATGAAGAAGGTAAGTTTTACTTAACGAACCTATACCAAACATTTTTTAGGCAGAATAACCTTGCATATGGTTGGCTCTACAAACAATTGAAATTGCTTCTTTACAAACCAATTCTGAGACTTCCTGTATAAGTGCCAGACCATGAAAGGAAAAGTCTGAGATAAAGGGAAATTTGAAACATCATCACGACATTAAGAATAATCTAGGGTTGGGGAAAAAAAATAACACCACTGTTATCCGAAGAAAATGCAGAATGTATTACTCTCTATAAGTAATATTGCTTGAATGGTTATATGTTTTATTAATATGTGAATACATCTTCAATTTAAACTCTTTTGTGGTTGAGTTTGAGTTTGTGGCCTTAGCCATCTACTTCTGATATTGGAACCAATGTAATATCTATGCTAAGGATATTTCTAGAAATTCAGCCCAAATCCGAGCCACCACACATCGCTTGTGCGACTAGGGTTTCTCTCAGAAGCCTGTGGTTAGTAAAACCCTAGGCATCACCAACTCTAAAGTGCATGCAGGTGATAAGAACTCTACCTTATCCAAAGTAGTATTTGAAGCTGATCATAACTCTTGTAAAGCCTAGATAATATTTTATCTAATCTCAAACTTTTATTTAGTCCATCATGTAGATCCAAACTCTACAAGACTTGTAACATAGGGACTCCACAAGATCATAATTACCAAGACTCCTAGACAACTGAAGAACAAGGACTAAGGTCCTACGAATTCTCTATAAATAGCATGTGTGTGACACTTCATTTTGAACAATAGTAGAAATATCTCAGACTCTTTTGTGCCATAGGTTGTGTTATTAAAACGAACCATGTAAACCTTGGAGTCATCTGTCTCTCCTCTCTTCAGGTTTCTAATAATTAGCAAAAGTCCATGTTCAACAGTATGAATATATTTATTAGGATTCAAGATTGTATCACGTGCTTATTTGATATTTTCACACGAGTCCAAGTATAATGGGTTGTGTCATTTTCATAAGAAAGCACATAAACAAAATTTTAAGGCAATTAATAAGATAATTACAAGAAACGAATGATTTTATTTGATTTCAAGAGTCTATGTTCATCCCTCTCATCATTGAGATAATTCCACTACATGAACAAGTAAAAGAAGAATATATAAGATCTATTTAGGGAAATATCTCTGAAGAATGATTTGATTTTGGGTTTATACATATAACAAAGACTTTCTTAATACACGCAGCCAATGTTATAAGGTGACTTGAAACCAAAATAATACAACAATGGGTAAGTATTTTGATATCTTGAATAATCTTGAGGCCCATAAGGATGTCTTGAATAGTCCTGACGAACATAAGTATGATATGAAGCTGTCTTCAGTCTTTGATACTGTCCTTAGACTTGCTTTATCTAACTTGTATCTATCTCTATCGAGACTTTGCCTTGGCTTGATTTGTCTATTTTATATCATATCTTCAGTCTTGCATCTAGTATTCAAGCTTGAGCAAATTGTGTATTCAAGATCCTGAAGTCTTACGTTAAAGAACAACTATGATGTTCATTTTGACCTTGGTCGAGAATAACACATGATATATATTACTAGCCTGCTTCAAACTCCTTCAGCTTAGAATAGAAAATAAAATGTTAACATTAATTATAAAATAGCACAAAACTATATTGAAATGAAAGGGAAAGAAAAGGTGATTACCTTGTGTCATTGGTGCAACGAGCATGTACCTTATAAAAACACTATCAAGATAGCTTCCAAGAATCAAAATAATGGTTCCTTTAACATAAGGTATTGCATCCATTGGAATGAGAGTAGCCAACAACATCTAATAATAGCCAAATATTAGGAAAAACTGAAAAACAATCTATGCCAATAATATCAATGGTATAAAAGCCCCTTTATATGCATTGGTAACATACATCTAGTATATTGAAGAAATTATGAAAAATTCATAGTTGTTGTTTCAATATACTGGAAGTATGTTACCATTGCATATAAAGGGGCTTTTGTACCATTGATATTGTTAGCAAAAATTATTTTTCAACTTCTAATATTTATTATTATCGGATGATGTTGCCTACTCCTATTTCAAAGGATGTGATACTTTTTGCTAGAGAAACCATGATTATCTTTCTTCTTCAACAAGATAATCTTCTAATTGAGTTATCCCGTTTGCCTCTTGTATCTGTCAAATAGGAAAAATTAAACAACTACCTTCAAACTAGGTCAATAATCAAGTAATTTTCTCATATCCAACAATTGCTAAAAAATTTACCTTATAAGAACACTAAAGAATTTCCAAGAGTCAAACACAAAGATAGTAGTGGTTCCTTTTAACGTAAGGTATCACATCCATTGAAACAAGAGTAGTCAACATCATCTAGCAATCACTAAATATTAGGAAAAGTTGAAAAACAGTTTATGTCGGAAATACCAATGGAATAAAAGTCCCATTATGTGCATTGGTAACATACCTTCTGCAGTATATTGAAGAAAGTATGAAGAATTCATTTATAGTTAGTCTTTTAGTATACTGGAAGTATGTTACCGCTGCATATAAATGGGCTTTTGTACCATTGATATTGCTGGCAAAAATTATTTTCAACTTCTAATATTTAATATTACCACATGGTGTTGGCTACTCCTGTTTCAGAGGATGCGATAACTTCTGTTAGAGAAATCACTCTTCTCTCTCGGTTTGTTTTTTGCTCTTCTAGTTGAGTAATCATCCTAGCTATCACCTGTACCTGCAAAACAAGCGAAACGAAAGAACCACTCTCAGACTTAGATCAAACTATTCTCTGTTAGATGAATCTGGATAGCAAACAAAAACTGGTTCTGCTTTCTTGGATCATGGTGAAGCGCTTATATATAAGTTAGCAGAGGGCAACCATATGTAAGTCTTACGGGATAACCCGAAGAAGGAATTGCCGGATGGTTTCCGTGTTAGGAGGTTGAAAGGGTGAGATCCGTTTCCTGAAGAATGAGACGCATTCTGCCAGAAAAAAAGGAAATTTATGGACAGGGGGGGGCTGGAAGTATTGGAACCTGGATTTTACTTTGCATGTCCGATTATTTATTTATTTATTCTTTTTTTAAACCCTGAATTTCCAAAAATGTAATAGGATGGTTGGGTCCCCAAAAGAAAATGGGAAAGACAAAATTGCAAATGGTATACGAACGATCTTTCCTGTAGAGAATGATGTATCTGACAAGTTTCAAGGATGCCAAAATAAACCATTAGGAATACTATTTATGGACAGACAAACAAATAGCACTGCATTATATATACTTTTGATAGCTTAAGAAAGAAGGTATGTATAACACAGACAAGAGAACTCATAAACAATCCAAATCTTCAAATCTTGCTCAGCCTAGAGTCTTTTGTCCATACCACTACATTCACGTTTATCCAATGACAAACTTCAATTAGGCCAGGGTCATAACCAAGCATCTTAAATGCATGATGGTTTGAATTCCAAATTGATGTGTCATAGTGGCATGCCATGATCGCATGATTCACTTTCTTTTGAGCATGTATTTCAATGGCATATAGTTTTACCTTTTGTAAAAGATGGCAAAAATAGACTTGAAATGAGAATGGTTGACTATGACATATAATTGGAGGTTCAGAGAGGTCTCCATAAATGAGTTTCACAACTCCAATGGTAATATTCTCATAGGAGCCTTCAATGCTCTCACCACTCCAAGTATGTACATGGTGCCCTAATTTCTTGACAACAAAGTCAATTAGATCCTATAAAGAATTCACACATGTGTATGGATCTCTTTTCACATGTCTCGATGGTGTTTTGGATATACTCATCCATGCTCGATCCATCCACCACACCAAATAGCTTCTTCAATTCATTGATCCGAGCAAAAGAAAAGGGGATTTTCTTTGCTAGATATTGGTAAGAATGATCTAAATGATAGTGGATCTCTTAGATCAGGAACAAACATGACACCACCTTCTTTCACCATTGACTCCTGAAAAAATGGCAATCTGGCTTGTTTGGCAACTAAAGAGGTGTACATCGTTTGGAGAAGTTTCATAAACCACTCTGTCAGCAATCCAATGGGCTAGTGGTGGTAAGGGTGGGACATTTGTTTGGTCCTCACTTGTGTATTTGTAGAACAAGCAATATTGGCTTGCTTACAAAATGAATGAAGGTGAGAAGACAATTTGTTTTCCTCTACAAGTTTTATAATTTTTTCAGTCTGATTGATGCTCAATGGGGAAGCTTTTGCAGCTAACCAATGGGGAGGGCGTGGAAGCCCGACATGCTCTTCCCAGTACTACAAGTAGGAATTTTCAGCCTGTGAACCCTACAATTTAATGGTGAAAAAGATAAAAATGGAAAAAGCAACAACAAGAATAGATATTTGAATATCATCAACTTTTTTACACTGAAGAATACAATTGCAACAAGTCCAAGCAACTGGATCGGATACATATATACATCATGGTGTAGCTGAAAAAAGAATAGAAAATATTTTGCGTTTGCATGTTGTCGTAAAGGAATTAGATTTGGTGCACGGAGAAGACAGGCTTTTGGATTTATATAAAATGGAAAATATTTTAATTGCTAATAAATAACACGTGGTGAGGAAAAATTTTTTGCCACTAGATAAAATAAGGAACAAGTTTTTCTTAACTCTTATTCCATTAATTACTTATTTCATTTCTTCTCCTTTTTCTTTTTTAAAATAAAATTTTCCCATTTCCTTTCATCATCAGATGCTTCCGGTTCTTCTAACAATTAAGGTAATACCATATATCTAAATTAAATAACAAGAAACCTGCATATGGATTGTTTGCGCAAGCGTTAAAGGGATTTTTATTTTACCACTTGTACAACAATGGATCAATGATTGTATATCAAAATGCAAATTAACAAAAAATTTATCTTTTTTATTTTACTTTTTAGAACTATATATACTTTTTGTTAACAAAAATAGATCCTCGATTGGATTCTACGGTTCTACCCTCATGGGGGAAAACCCTAATATTGCTGCCATTGATTCTCCCAAGCTAGCTTCGGTTGATTCTACGCAGAACTTGCCTTCGGAATCCTTGCTGCTGCTGCTGCTATCAACAAGAACACTTACAATTATCACTCAGTCAAATAATTGATTGGGTTGTTGAAGAATCTAAATGTGCCAAAGCCAAAACGGGTAAAAAAAAATTTCACAAAGTCAAAAACTAAAAACAGAATTAGTCGAGCACAACAGATCGAAATAAATTGAAGCTCCTAAAACCTCTCATTTTTAACATCAAATTCTTCTAATTTCTTCTTTCTTCCCTCATGATTGCAACGTTTTCCGAGCGAGGCTTGCATGAGATCCACGGGTGCCATATTTGAGATATCCGTGTTTCATTCTTCTGTTTGTTTTACTGTCGTTTTTTTTAGGGCACGAAATTAGGTTCTGCACAATCACCAACAGATTTTATTCTCCCCCAACAGATATTTATCTCAATCTATTCTTGTATCATCATCATCATCTTTTTCATTGTTTTCGATCGATTTTCCCACGGCAGTGTACAAGTGTAGAACCCACCCAGGGACTTACTTCTTTTCTCAATTTTACTGAGCTGTGTCGTTTGGTCTCATTTCGTCACGTTTCTCAAGAGGCTCCCAGGAAAGCTATCAATAATTTACTTTCCAAGATCCTCAAATTCTCGTTCCTTCTGGGTTCTACAAAAAAAACTGTCTCTGCATGCGCCGATCAAATATTTTGCTCGCTAAAGCAGATACCCTGCTTCTGCATTTCATCACTGGTTGCGAACACGAGGATAACTAAGAATTGATCATGTGTAGCAGGGGTGCAACAAGTACACTTTGGCTTAGTTTTTATTTCTTCATCTTGTCATCAATAATCTGCGAAATTGAAAATAAGCTTATATATATGTACAAATTTAAATGATACAGTTAGCAACCCAAAATAAGTCTTTATTTATCATTTAAATAACCTAAGAAATAGCATGTAATACAAATAAGAGGAAGATTACGATATCTTCAAATGCTACTCAACTTATATTTTTCGTCCAAATCATTCCATTCTCGTTTATCCAATGACAAACTTCTATTTGGCCCGGACCAAAACCTAGAAGCTGAAAAGCATGATGCTTAGGATTCCAAGTTGATGTGTCATGGTGGCATGCCATGGTCAAATGATTTTCTTTCTTTTGAGTATATATATCAACTGCATATACTTTTATTTTCTGCAAAACATGACAATAATAGACTTGAAATGGGAATGGTTGACTATGACACAAGGCTGGCGGTTCAGAGAGGTTTCCATGCATGAGCTTCACAGCTCCAATTGTAACGTTCTCATTAGATCCTTCAACACCCTCAGAAATCCATATTTGTATATGATGCCCTAATTTATCAATGGCAAAATCAATGAGATCCTTAGCAAGAAGTCACACAGTGCTCAATTCACCTCGATTAAGGTTCCTTTCGCATGTCTGTAGGGTGTCATGAATATACTCATCCATCTGAGATTCATCCACTACATTGAAAATTTTCTTTAATCCATCAATATGGGAAAAAGAAAATGGGATTTTTGATGCCAAAGGTCGTGGTAAGAATGATGTATATGACATTGGGTCATTGAGATTAGGGATAAACATGGTAGCTCCCTCTTTCACTTTTGATTCCCGAAAAAATGGTACCCCTCCTTCCTTGGAAATCGATAGGGGTGTGTCAAGTGGAGAGGTTTCATAAACTATTATGGCAATGTTCCAACGTGTTGCTGTTTGGGTTTTGTCATCCATTTTCTTATTCACTAGTGTATTTGTAGAACAAGCGATATTCGCTTGCTTGCAGAATGAATGTAAGTGGGAAGATAATTCATTTTTCTCTATGAGCTTCATAAACTTTGTCATCTGATGGAGACTTAATGGAGAAGCCTTCCTAATTAATTGATGTGGAGGAAATGAATGACTAACATGATCTTCCCAATATTGTAAGAAGGCATTTTCAGCTTGAAAACCCTGAAATTTCATTGAAGAAGATAGAAGTTAAATTAAATATATATATGTAATATATACATTGTAAGCGATAATCAAAATGAATGGATGATGGAAAAGCGTCATTTCTCTTACACATAAGTATGCTAATATCAGAAATCCAGGCAACAATATTGGACGCGTCATGGTGGATCCCAAGCTAAGTAAACAATGAGTGGAGCTTGTTGCATGGTGAGAACTGTAAGAATTTATAAAGGGGAACTTTTTGAAAATTGGGAGTGCAAAAAGACCCATCCCTTGTCTTTGAAATAAGCATTGCTATTCAAATAGTTATCAAGAAATTTTTTCCAAATCCAACCAGATACAAGAAAAACCATATTGATAAGAATGCGTTTTTGGTAAACTATTACATGTCACGTAGACAATTGTTTTTACTATTTTTTGGGAGTTGAGGTTGCCACGTAGACATTTTTTCTGTCAGAAATCACGTAGACATTTGGATCATATCTTTCCCAGATGAAAAATCCATTGTGAACCTATTTCCGTAGTACCCTAACCTGTTATTATAAGAATTGTTCATCAATAGATCATATATACATATAAAAATAAACAGTCAAAAAATCTTGAAAAATGAGTTTGTTCAATGAGACAGGTAGAGGATCTCAACACTTCATGAAGGGGCCCAAATCTTTTCCTTTGTTAAAGAATACTTAATTCAATATGCTAACATTCCTAACTTACCAAATATTAGAAACTTTTTTTTTGTTTTCAGGTTGGCAGTTTATAAATCGGTGGTTCGACCCGCGTCGCACACCTGGCTATGGTGGGTGAGTCTTCCAGCGAGATTTTTTGCATTCACAAGGATTGGATACCGGAACCTTGCTTGAGCGAACCAAGCTGCTTATGAACGATAAAGTATATGTCGTGATGGTTTATATGACCAGGAAAATTCTTTTGTTAACTCTGATAACTTCCCATATGGTTGGCTCAGGGAGCAAGTAAAATTTCCACTCTATGAATCAATTATAATATTTTTAACGTAGAAATGCATGACCATGAATGGAAAATTATGAGAGGACAGAAAATTCAAAAATTTGATCACAGAAATAAGTGGTGCAAAGTGGTGAAGAGAGACAACACTTGCTACCAGAAAAAAGAGGAAGAGAGACAACACCACATGGCTTCAGTTGTCCTTTGTACGTTTGTGTTTTTATCACTCTTCATAGGCAAAACCCTCTCAGCCATCGAGTGAAATCAGTAAACCAGTTGGCGACCATTGTTTTGAAAATGTAAAGACAAATTTACCGTAAAAATGAGATATTGATTAAATTTAACGAACGATTCAGATTCAACAAAACCCTAACCCCATCTAACATGGAGATCTTACAAGCAATTATTTTCACCTTCAAGATCCAACAATGGAGCAACGGTTTGAGTGCTCTACAAGTTAAACGAAAGTTTCCCCAGACAGATTTGACCGTCATGAAACAATTCCTTGGCAAAAAGCATGGAAGCAGTAGAAGCGAAGGTGATGTTCGCCATTTTCTTTTTGGGTAACTCGAAGCAAACCTTGTGGAGGTGGCAGTCTGGTCCAAGTGAGTAACTGATGCTAAGGATTTTTCTTGCAGTTAAAGAGTATAAATTGGTTGAGCGATGGAAAGGGACAAAGAAAGAGTGAGTCGATTACCAGAAAGGAAGGGACGCATTTTTTTTCCACCTGTACAATAGTGGATCAATGGCTGTATATCCAAATGCGGGGACTTAAAGGTGCAAATTAAATTTTTTTTATTTTTTTTTTTTATTTTACCATTTTAGAATTATATATTTCATATTGACAAAAAAAAGTCCTCGATTGGGTTCAACGGTTCTACCCTCACGTGGGAAACCCTAATATATTGCTGCCATTGATTCTCTCAAGCTTCGATTAATTCTACGCAGAACTTGCCTTCAGAATCCTTGCTGCGGCTATCAAACAGAACACTCACAATTACAACTCGTCCAATAATTGATTGTATCGTTGGAGAATCTGAATGTGCCAATGCCAAAGCCAGTCTGAGTAAAAAAATTTCACAAAGTTAAAAATCGAAAACAGAATTAGTCGAGCACAGCAGAAGCAAATCGAAGTTCCTAAAAAACCTCTCATTTTTAACACCAAATTGAAAACCTGAAATTCTTATTCTAATTCCTTGAGTTACATTAATTACAAGAAATAAAAAAAGCTCAAACATAAGCCGAAGAAGTTCCCTCATGATTGCAACGTTTTCCGAAGCTTGCATGAACCCACGGGTGCCACATTTGAAATATTTGTGTTTCATTCTTCTGTTTCTTGATATTTGGGTCCCGGTGGAATTCGATACCATTGCAAAGGCATTATGGAGCGGTGAATCTATTTGGTCTTCGTTTGTTTTACTGTCGTTTTTTTTAGGGCACGAAATTAGGTCTGCACAATTACCAACAGATTTTATTCTCCCCAACGGATATTGGTCTCAATATATTCTTGTATCATCATCATCATCATCATCATCTTTTTCATTGTTTTCGATCGATTTTGCCACGGCAGGTAGAAGTAGAACCCACCCAGTGACCTAGTTTTGTAAATGTGATATATTTAATTCTGAAGAAGGTAAAACAGAATATCTTAATTTACACTTAAGTCCCCCGTATTTTGATTTTACAGCTGTTAAATCCATTGTCGTACATGTGGCAGCCTCCAGTTGCTGCAGCATATAAAAATCCGCCTGAAAGGGCTGACACTTGGCATTGGAAAATCAAAAGGTTAGAAGCCAGGTTAAAATTGTAAAAACAATTTTTTGATATTATATATATTTTTTTCAAATTTACGTATTGAATCCTTTCAATTCATATAATTCATTCGCAAAACCCCTGTTTTATGATTTAGGCAAAATCCAGCTTTAACCTAGATAAACTTTCACCTTCTTCGCCATTGATGATGAACAGTGTCTCTTCAATGAACAATGAGATGGGTGTGCTTGCATGATTTTGTTTCATAAATCTTGACTTCTTGTGCAATAGGAAAGTGACTGGTTCATACATAACCCCGGAGTGTTACTATTTAAAAAAAAAAAAAGGAAAGAAAAAGGAAAGTTGATAAAGATAGGGTTTTATATTCACTTAGTGATGGAGATGTTTATCACCTGAAAACTAGGGAAGTGATGGATCCCTTGCCACCGAATATGAATGTTCATAGATACAATTCAATAATCTTCCGAAACTCTTATTTTATTCGACATATGAGTTTCACAGCTAGAATTGTAACATTCTCACCAAATCCTTCAACATCTTTTTTACCGAGGGAAAAGAAAACCACCAAGACCCTCAATACTCCGCACACATATATGATGCCCTAATTTTTGAACAACATAATGGATAAATCATTGGTAGAAAGTCACATAAATGCTCAGCTCGCCTTAAACATGCTTTATTCATGGTAAGAATGATATGATGCTGGTTCTCTTATTCAAGGCATTTTGATTGTGTTTTCATCAGTACTGTAATACTGTATATATATTTGTGGAACAAACTACATTAGGTTGTTTACAAAATAAATGCATAAGTTGTGTCTTTATTGTAAACTGTTTAAAATAGGGAAGATAATATAAAATGCATGTATTGCCCCAGCCTTGAATTCTGCTTGTACGTACAAAAGCCTTTGACAGTGGCTGGTAAAACACTATTAGATGCCACCAACTCTAAAGTGCATGTAATATAAAGATGGTGAGCAAGAACGATATGTGATCTTCAAATGAAAACTAGGGAAGGCAATAATCCAAACCCTCCTTTTCAAAAAGTTCGCTAACACAAAAATTGGTTTTCATAAATTTTGTTGAAAAAAAACACATGAACTAGAATTTCTTATCCTGATATTTTATATGAATATATAAGAAGGTAAGTTTTATGTAACGAACCTACACCCAACATTTATAGGCAGAATAATCTTGCATATGGTTGGCTTTACAAACAATTGAAATTGCCTCTTTAGGAACCAATTCTGAGAACTTCCTTTATAAGTGTAAGACCATGAAAGGAAAAGTCTGAGAGGAAGGCAAATTAGAAACATGTGTGTGACACTTCATTTCAAACAACAGTAGAAATATCTCAAACTCTTCTGTGGCATAGGTTGTGTTATTAAACCAAACCATGTAAACCTTGGAGTCATCTCTCTCTCTCCTCTCTCCTTCTCAAATGCACTTTTTCTAATAATTAACATAATTGCATGTTCAACAGTATGAATATATTTATTAGGGATTCAAGATTGTATTATGTGCTTATTTGATATTTTCAAGTATAGTGGGTTGTGTCATTTTCACAAGAAAGCACATAAACAAAGTTTAAGGCAATTAATAAGATAATTACAAAAAACGAATGATTTTATTTGATTTCAAGAGTCTACGTTCATCCCTCTCATCATTGAGATAATTCCACTAAATTAACAAGTAAAAGAAGAATATATATGATCTATTTAGGGAAATATCTCTGAAGAATGATGTGATATTGGGTTTATACATATAACGAAGACTTTCTTAATACACGCAACCAATGTTATAAGGTGACTTGAAACCAAAATATTAATACAACAATGGATAAGCATCTATAAAGTATTTTCGATATCTTGAATGGTCTTGACGCACATAAGTATGTTATGAAGCTGTCTTCAGTCTTTGATACTGTCCTAAGACTTGCTTTATCTAACTTGTATCTATCTCGATCGAGACTTTGCCTTGGCTTGATCTGTCTATTTTATGTCATATCTTCAGTCTTGAATCTAGTGTTCAGGCTTGAGCAAATTGTGTATTCAAGATCCTGAAGTCTTACATTGAAGAATAACTATGAAGTTCACTTTGATCTTGGTCAAAAATAACACATAATATTACTAACCTGCTTCAAACTACAGCTGCTTAGAATAGAAAATAAAATGTTAACATTAATTATAAAATATGCTCAGAAGTAATATTGATATGAAAAAAAAAAAAGTGAATACCTTGTGTCATGGTTGCAGTGAGCATGTACCTTATAAAAATTAACAGCATCAAGATAGCTCCCAAGAATCAAAATAATGGTTCCTTTAACCTAAGGTATCGCATCCATTGGAATGAGAGTAGCCAACAACATCTAATAATAACCAAATATTAGGAAAAGCTGAAAAACAATCAATGCCAATAATACCAATGGTATAAAAGCCCCTTTATATGCATTGGTAACATACATCTAGTATATTGAAGAAATTATGAAAAAGTCATAGTTAGTTGTTTCAATATACTGGAAGTATGTTACCACTGCATATAAAGGGGCTTTTGTACCATTGATATTGTTAGCAAAAATTAATTTTCAACTTCTAATATTTATTATTATCGGATGATGTTGCCTACTCCCATTTCAAAGGATGTGATACTTTCTGCTAGAGAAACCATGATTATCTTTCTTCTTCAACAAGATAATCTTCTAATTGAGTTATCTTGTTTGCCTCTTGTATCTGCCAAATAGGAGAAATTAAACAACTACCTTCAAACTAGGTCAATAATCAAGTAATTATCTCATATCCAATAATTGCAACAAAAATATACCTTATAAGAACAGTGAAAGAATTTTCAAGAGTCAAAAGCAAAGATAGTAGTGGTTCCTTTAACGTAAGGTATCACATCCTAGAAACAAGAGTAGTCAACATCTAGTAATCACTAAATATTAGGAAAAACTTAAAAACAATTTATGTCAAAAATACCAATGGAATAAAAGCCCCATTATGTGCATTGGTAACATACCTCCACAGTATATTGAAGAAAGTATAAAGAATTCATAGTTAGTCTTAAGTATACTGGAGAAATGTTACCGCTGCATATAAAGGGGCTTTTGTACCATTGATATTGCTGGCAAAAATTATTTTCAACTTCTAATATTTAGTATTACCACATTGTGTTGGCTACTCCTGTTTCAGAGGATGCGAAAACTTCTGTTAGAGAAACCTCTCTTCTCTCTCTCTTTGTTTTCTCAAACAAGTTGCTCTTCTAAGTTGAGTAATCATCCTATCACCTGTACCTGCAAAACAAGCGAAACTTAAGTACCACTCTCAGAATTAGATCAAACTATTCTCTGTCAGACGAATCTGGTTAGGAAACCAAAACTGGTTCTGCTTTCTCGGATCATGATGAAGCGCTTATATATAAGTTAGCAGAGGGCAACCATATGTCAGTCTTAAGAGAAATAATCCTCCTGAAGAATAGGAAATTGACCGGATGCAGGAATTTCCAGATGAATAGGAAGGTTGAAAGGGTTGAGATCCGTTTGTGAATGAGACGCATTCTGCCAGAAAAATAGGAAATGTATGGACAGCGATGGGTTCTGTAAGTATTGGAACTTGTGTCCGTACTTGGTTAATTACCTTGAACGTCCGATTATTTATTCTTTTTTTAAACCCATGAATGTCCAATATTACAAAATATTACAAAATGGTTATACTGTAACGATATCTTTGATGTAGAGACTGAACGTATCTAATCTGAACAAGTTTCAAGGAAGCCAAAATAAACCACTATTTATACTTTATATAGCATAAAAAACCAACATATAACACCCCATTATATATACTTTTGATAGCTTAAGAAAGAAAGTACGTATGACACAGACAAGAGAACTCAGAAACAATATATCATAATCTTCAAATCTTGCTCAGCCTAGAGTCTTTGTCCACATCACTACATTCTCATTTATCCAATGACAAACTTCAATTAGGCCAGGGTCATAACCAAGCATCTTAAATGCATGATGGTTTGGACTCTAAATTGATGTGTCATAGTGGCATGCCATGATCGCATAATTCACTTTCTCTTAGCATGTATTTCAATGGCACGTAGTTTTACCTTCTATAAAAGATGGCAAAAAATAGACTTGAAATGGGAATGGTTGACTATGACATATAATTGGTGAGGTTTTCATAAATGAGTTTCACAACTCCAATGGGAACATTATCATAGGATCCTTCAATGCTCTCACTACTCCAAGTACGTACATGGTGCCCTAATTTCTTGATAGCAAAGTCGACTAGATCCTCTAGTCACCCATGTATTTTTCGCCTTGAATGGATCTCTTTTCACATGTCTCAATGGTGTTTTGGATATACTCATCCATGCTCGATCCATCCACCACACCAAATAGCTTCTTCAATTCATTGATCCAAGCAAAAGACAATGGGATTTTTTGTGCTAGAGATCTTGGTAAGAATGATATTAATGATAGTGGATCTCTTAGATCAGGAACAGGCATGACACCACCTTCTTTCACCATTTACTCCTGAAAAAATGGCAATCCGCCTTGTTTGGCAACGAGAGGATTACGTCTTTTGGAGAAGTTTCATAAACCAAGTTGGACCCATGCTCTAGTTCTCTCCATTCTCAATCACTAACCCACCACATAAATATATGGATTAGCTACTCATGATCCTATTTTAACTCTTATTCCATTTCTTCTCTTTTTCTTTTCTTTTTTTATTTTTTATTTTTTTTTTAAATAAAAATTTCCATTTCCTTTCATCATCAAATGCTTCCAGTTCTTCCAAAAATTAAGGTAATACCATGTATCTAGATTAAATAACAAGAAACCTGGGTTTGCTCGATATTTCACCCGGTGAGAGCCGTGAGGCTAAGGGTAGGGTTCATTAAAAAACTCTTAAAGAAACCTTTATTTTGTAAATTTACTTAAATTAGAGGTGAACTTTTGGGATTTATGAAAGTTTGTAGATGTGACATGTCTAATTACTAAAGTACCCTAACATCTAAACCATTGGATAAAAAATAATACGCCTATGCAAATTGATGTCCATACAGGCGCGAACAAAAATCTCAATATCTCCATCCCAAATTTCTTTATATATATAAAGCGCTTTTGTTACCCTAAAAATAGAAAAACAAATTCAATATCTCCAAGTGCGAACAAAAAGCCAGAGAAGTTGCACCTTACGTGGATATTTTTGTTAGCACCTGCATGTGGATCGTTTTTTTTTTTTTTTTTTTTGGTAAATTGCATGTGGATCGTTTGCGCAAGCGTTAAAGGAATTTTTATTTTGCCACCTGTACAATAGTGGATGAATGATTGTATATCAAAATGCGGAGACTTAAAAGGTGCAAATTAAATTTAATATTTTTTTATTTTACCTTTTAAGAATTATATATTTTTTATTAACAAAAATAGATCCTCGATTGGGTTCTACGGTTTTACCCTCACGTGGAAACCCTAATGTATATATTGCTGCCATTGATTCTCCCAAGCTTCGGTTGATTCTACACAGAACGAATCCTTGCTGCTGCTATTAACCAAAACACTCACAATTACAACTCGTCCAATAACTGATTGTATCGTTAGAGAATCTAAATGTGCCAAAGCCAAAACGAGTAAAAGAAATTCAACACGCAGTAAGAATACGGGATCTGGAAGATTCTACCAAAGAAATAAAAAGAGATCTGAAAGATTATCCTAGAGATTCTATCCAGAGCATCGATCGCACTCTCATTATACAATAGCAAACTATAAATTTGTTCAGGGCCAAATCCAGAAGCTTAAAAACATGATGGTTTGGATTCCAAATTGATGTGCCATAATGGTGTTGCCATAATGGATTCCAGTAGGGCATTTTGGTTGCGTCTTCATCAGTACTACAACAATAGGATGTTTACAACATTAAGTTGTGTCGTCATTATCGTAAACTATTTAAACTAGGGATTGCTAACCGTGTGCAGGAGTTTCAGATCAAACATCTTGAACTAGGTTCTACGCGAGTTTTTAGCTTTTTGCAGAAAAGCGTTTATGAAAATGGGATCAAGAGGTGTGTTTTGTTTTTAATAGGGTGGTCACCTTAGTAGCACTGTAAGGCAAAATTGTAGGTGGATGATTCTGTGAAGTAAGTTCGGACTTCAATGGAGAAAGTTTCACCTAGTCACCCACCCCTTGACTGATTTGGGAAAACCAATTAGTATGCAAGGATCGAACCTTGTCAGAATCTTAATTGCAATTGCGAACTAGAAAACCAAGAAAAGTATTCCATACAAAAGTACAGGAAGGGACCCAAACCTTCCCCTTATAAGATGTTATAGGACACTATATATATTTCCTCTTACATTCCTAACTTACCCAAAAGATGGATGCTAGGAAATTTCTCGAAACAAAGATACATGAATGGAATAATTGAGGTGCATGCAAACTGACCCAGATGAACCTCAGACACAAAAACATAAACATGAATGAAACGGTGGATCTGATGGTGCATGTCCAGCAAACTCCTATGTTGGCTCTAGGAACAGTTCAAATTCGCACTCAAGGAACCGATTTTGACACATTCAGCTCCATTTCGACTTAAGAGGCATTTCCTTCTTCTCTGCTTACTAGGTTGCACTGCACCTCCCTCTAATGCAGCCTCTTTACTTTGAAAAGTCAAGGTCAATCATTTAACTTAACAAAACTAACTAAATCTTTGAGTGTACACTTTAACTAGCTTTCCAAATGATGAATTCTTGATCTCTAGCAATTTGGATGGGGAATCATATTCCAAAATATGACCTGCTTAAGATAAGAAATTATGTCAATATGATTTGTCTAATGTTAAGATAATGTGAAGACTTATTATAAAAAATTTACCAAAAAAAAAAGACTAATGATCAAATTGAACTTGAATCATGTGTATTAATCAGTAGTCACTAACCATTGTCGAGAAGGAGGACCAAATCCATATCAAGAACGGATGTTATCCTATGTGCAATTGTGATGATAGTGCATCTTGAGAATTCTTGATAAAGTGTTTGTTGAATTAGGTAGTCAGTCGTAGTATCCACGGATGCAGTAGCTTCATCGAGTACTAATATTTTACTTTTCTTGAGTAACACTCGTCCTAAGGCAGACTAGTTGCCTTTGACCCATGCTCCAATTATCTCCATTTTCAGTCACTGGCAGCAATCATATAAAAATGGTATAAACCATGCATTTCCATTTGAGTACATGTTCATTAACATTTTACTCGATCCCCTACTTCTTGTCAAAGAAGGGATTGGGAGAAAAGACCTGGGTTATGTACTAGAAGTTATATATCATTAAATAATGCCATGATTCATGGATATATGGATGTTGACAAGCTTTGATATAAGGGAAATAGAAGAAAAAGACTAACCTGGTGAATCAAGCTTCCCTTCCTTCTTTTTAACTTCATCACTAAGTTGACATTTTTTTAAAGCCTGCAGTAACAGAAGTCCGTCATTTACCACTTTGTTGATTATTCAAGGCTGCATAAAATTAATTGTTAAAGATATATAAGCTAAATAAAAAGAAAATAAACAAGAAATAGATATCAAGTGGAAGTGGAAAACCGAGCAATCAAAACGGGTTCACATCCTCTACAATTCTCACCTCTTACAATTTCCTGTAATTCCTATATAAGATTGTGACACGTGGCAATTAATTATCCAAGTGTCATGATTAGAACCTAACTAAGAATTGAACTTGATAAATCAATAAAATAAAGCTTTGAAAAAAGATGAGAAACAAAATTGGAAGAAAATTTAAGAATTTATTAGAGGTTTAATTCTTAGTTGAGTTTTTAATCATGGCTCTTAGATAATTAACTGCCATGTGTCACAATCCTAGATAGGAATTATAGGGAATTGTAGAAAGTGAGAATTGTAGAGGCCAATTGCATTCATTGGAATGCTTTAAATATAGCAACAGGAAAATATTTCTGGGAAAAAAAAAAAAGAAAAAAAAGGCCTTAGGAATGGAGTTCATGGGGAAATATTTCCAATCAATCAACTATGACGTGTTTACTAATTGGCATGTAAATTATCAGCAAATCTAAGAAAATTTTCTTATCTCTGTCACCAATTAGATATTTTTCATAAAGTGAAAAGAAAAAAAGAAAGGCATACCTCCCAAATCTGTTCATCAGTGTATTCTCCAAGTGGGTCAAGATTACTTCTAAGAGTTCCTTCAAACATTGTGGGTTCTTGTGGGATGATGCACAATTTTGATCGCAAGTCATGGAGGCCAATTTTAGATATGTTAATATCATCTATCAAGATCTGACCTACTTCAGGTTCAAGCATACGAAAGAGAGCTTGTACGAGAGTTGATTTACCACTTCCTGTTCTCCCAACGATACCAATCTTCTTCCCACTAGGAAAAGTGCATGTAAGACCTCGCAAGACAAGAGGAAGGTGTGGGGCATATCGAACCTACATACGTAATAAATTCCAAAATCATAAAGTAGGAAGAATTATCCAGTAGCATTAGATCTCAAATTATGTATTTCATAAGATATTGAAATGGGTGGAAATAAAGAATTTAAGTCTATGTTGAGCATTACTTGCAAATCAATAACGTCAACTTTTCCCTGTAATGGCCATTCATGACTTGGCCTATTTTCTTCTACGAACAAAGGAGGTTCACTAGGGATGTTGACATACTGTAATAATCTTTCAACAGATATTATATTATTCTCAAGCATAGTAAGATCCCATATGACAGCATGCATACTGAAACGAAGCCCATATGCAACTACTAAACCCGCAACACCTTCAATAGGAAAACCAAACAAAATAAATTTAAGATCTTGCTTCTTGTGAGAAAACTAACTTGGTTGACTTAAAGGGTAAGCTTTCAAGTTTAACTTTTACCAGGGCTGAGTACCCCCTTCGGAATTAAGATCAAGAAAATCAAAAAGACAGCATATGTAATGGATGCCAACATATCCATGCGAAAGCATAACCACTCTACTGCACCAGAGAAATGAAATTTGGGTTGATGGTACGCATCTATCAGCTTGAGATTTGTGTTTATAAACCTTTCTTCTTGGTCAAAACATCTGATTGTGGTTGAACCCAAAATAGATTCAGCAAAATGTTGTGTAATTGGAGCTTGACATACTCCACATAATCGTGTTAGTTCTCGTGCAGTAGATATGTAGTATTGCTACAAAACAAAATTTATAAATTAAATAAATTTAAATACTGATATTAAAATTCTATAATAAATGTAAAGTCAATGAGTTCACCAAAAGAAATAAGTACAATTGATGAGAAATGTTGTTAGGGCTTTTCTTCTATTGTTTTTCTATTTTTTCTATATTTTTTTGGGGGTTGAGTGGGGAGGGGTTAAGTTTAAATGTTTGATGGTACATATCATAATCATGAAAAGAATATTTGCTAACTAGAAGATGCAGGAGGCTGAAATTTATGTTTTCTAAGTAACCATATATCCACCTACTAAATTCGAGCCTTAATTTTGAAGAACTTTTGTAACATGTTGTGCCTATAAGGCCTATAACATATCTTTTTAGGTGATAGAGATATGGATCTCTTGGATACATATTTGATTCATAAATTTAAAACTATTTTAAAGTTGAAATCACCACATTAACGTATTCAAGCGTTTTTGCATCCACCATTAAACCAATTTTGATGTGAATAAAGAAAAGTAGAAACATCAAACAAAGCACAAACAACCTAATAATATATATATATATATTATTATTATTTATATTATTTATTTTATTATTATTATTATTATTAGTATATTATTATTATTATTATTATTATTATTATATTTTTTTAAACTAAAGGAAATATGGAAGTGACAAAAATTACCTGGTACCAAATGCTGATCACACTCATCGGAATAAAAAGTATCAACATTTTCCATGAAACCAATGACATTACTATAGTAGTTCCCAAAAAATCTATAAGTGATGTAAGAAATTCTTCAATTCGATTTGGAATGGTAGTATCAAGGGCACTTTGGTCTATAGATGCCTGTACACAAAAGAAGTAAATTTAATATATTGTGATGAACAAGATCATTGCCAACTTCAAGTAAGAGTATTTGATGTATTTACTAACCCGATTTAAAATCCTCCCACTTGGAGTGGAATCAAAAAATGACATGGAGGAACGAAAAATGCAAAAGTGCATTTTGTTAAAAAACATAGTAGATGTCATGTATCCAACAGTTGCAATGAGCATGGACCTTATAAGAATGCAAAGAGAGCTTCCAAGAGTTAAACCAACATAAACAAATATAAGAGTGGTTCTTCTAACAATAGGTATTGCATTTGCTGAAATGGGAGTAGCAAACACCATCCAGAAGTTACTGAATATTAGGAGAAGCTGAAAAAGAATTTGGGCAAACAATATAAATGGTACTAAAAGCTCCTTTATATGTAGCAGTAATGTATTTCCAATATACTGAAATACCAACTCCACCCTTTTCTCTCTTTTCTTGTTGGATAAGCTGTCCTTCAGAGTGAACTGATTTTTCTATGTTGCAATTGTTATTTTCTTTTTCTTGATCATCTTTAATAATCTTCTCACTAGACAAAACATTACTGTATTCTTCACCACCAATTGAACTATCACAAGCAACTTGATGCTCAAAAGAATCAATCATTGCTAAAGCTTTCTTATGTGAACCCACTAATTCCATGAAGTCTGTTCCCAAACTAAGAATTTCTTCATACTTTCCTGCTTGAGTAATTCTTCCATCTTTCATTACCTGCTAATCAAGAAATGATAATTAATCGCTCCTAAAAAACACTTAATGCATGGAAGGGGGGGGGGGGGGAGGAAGAAGACACTTACCAGGATAAGATCAGCAGATGGTAAAAACTCTACTTGGTGGGTAACATAAATTACTGTCTTTGAACCCATCAATCCTTCTAAACATTCCTGCCATTAAAGTTCATAAGTTCATATCTAGCATTGCTGACTTTTTTTTTTTTAAAGAAATAAAAACAACCCCTTGTTGACCTCATTTTCAACTATATGAAATTGTGATATAAGCAAGGTTTCAAACCAATTTGATCAAATCAAAGTGTAAGGGCATAAGTTAAAGAAGTATTACCTTAAATAGATGGGTTCCCGTGTGAGCATCTACAGAACTAAAAGGATCATCAAGAAGATAAATATCAGCATCATGATACAAAGCTCGTGCAATTTGAATTCTTTGCTTCTGTCCACCACTCAAATTGATCCCCCTCTCCCCTATAATAGTATGGTCACCAAAGGCAAACAATTCTAAGTCCTTCTTCAATGAACATGCTTCAAGGATCATCTTGTACCTTTTCTCATCCATTTTCTTGCCAAACAATATGTTGTCTATTATCTTGCCACTTTGTATCCAAGGTAATTGTGCAACATAGGCTTTCATCCCATTTAATTTAATTGTTCCAGATATCTTTGGTACTTCTCCCAATAAACATGAAAGTAAGCTTGATTTTCCTGACCCAACAGAACCACAAACAGCCACTCTCATACCATGATATACTCGAAAGTTAAGATCTCCTAATGTGATATTAGGTGAATGGAGATCCCAAGAGAAATTTCCATTGACTATCTCAATTGCAACCTCAACACTATCTCCAGGGAGTTTTTGTACTATACTTAGATGAAGATCATCAAGACAGAGGAATGACGTTATTCTATCCATGGAAACTTTAGTCTGAACTATCATATATATTAAGTCTGGGAGATTATAAATGGTCCCTTGCAATATCTCAAATATAGCAAGAGCGGATAAAATCTTTCCAGACTCTAAAGGAATTTTTATAAGTATGCAAAATCCAAAAGTTACCATAGATACAAACATGGGAGCAGATAAGTAAATGAAGGCAATCACAACGGATGAGAAAAGTACTTCTCTCAACCTTTTTGTTTCAAAGTTCCTAAGCTCAATTATTTGAGCCAAGAACTTCATATCCCAACCTTGGAGCTTGAGAATCCTCATATTTCTTAAAACCTCAGAAGTCACCTTCATTCGTTGATCTTTAGAAGCCATTAACTCTCCTTGATACTTTTCTTGTAGTTTGCCCAATGGGATATTTGCCAACAACAAAATCACTGTGGAAACAAGAGCTACAAGTGAAGCAAACCCAACGCTCTTGTACAAGATCAACAGTGCTAGAATAATTTGAACCGGCACCCTCCATGTATTATGCAAGTACCAACTGAAAAGGCTAATCCTCTCAGCATCAACATTCAATAAATTGGCGTTCTCCCCACTACTATGATCCTTGTTTTGACTGGGTTGAAAGATTGAGACCCTTCTTATAAATTATTGCAAACAAGGCAGCACGGACCCTTAATGACATCATTCTCACTTGAAAGAACAGGTGCCTCTCCGAGATGCACCTTATGAGCTTTGAGAAAAAGAAAATAAATACTAATGTGTAACCCTTATAGTTTGTCTGGTGATCATTGCTATTGAGATATTGAACAAATTCGTCAATAAGGTATGGTCCAACATAAGAAGCTACTATGCATATGATGGACAATAGAGCCGTCCATAGAACTTCTTTCCATATTGAGAAGATCAATGCCTTCACCAATTTGAGTGTACTTACATGACTGTCGTCAGCATTGCATTCAAGTTTATTCATAAAGCGAGCAAACACTGTATGGCCACGATCATAGTTGTAAAGTTGAGGAACATCTTCAAAGTTCAACGTTTTATCATACCCAAGTGCAATCAAAGGGCCCATCCAATTGAAAGTAAAAAGACTAAGAAGATGGGCATTTGCATAAGGAGTTACATTATCTTCGTCAATACTTGATTCTTTCCCATCGACCTTATTGCTTCTAATGGAACTATTATTCAAAAGAGGCTCTTTAAGATGACGGTTGCCGTCCTCTCTCCTTCTACCGAAGTACCCAACACAACACAAGAACAAACCAGAAATGATAGACACACCATCGGAAAACCAAAGTAGGAATGGTAAAGAGGAATTTTTCCATATAAACCAAGATGTGCAACAAGAAGGGAACAAGAGATTAGGAAGTAAAAGACCCACCAAATCCTCAGTAAAGTGGGGAACCTACGCTCACTTGAATGAGAGAACTGTATGTACAAGTAACTGGAGATCAAAAACCATGTAGGGGTTCTAAATGCAAAATCTAACTGGGAAAAAGCTTTTAGATCCGGCCAACCATGTCTATTGCCAGAGATGTAGTTGAAAACACATAGGAGAAGATCACAGAACGACAGACCAATACAAGATATTAGGGATGACTTGTAATATAAAAAATGTGTATCCTTCGACATTGACTCTGGTTTTTCAAGGTAAGGTGTTTTCAGTCTCTTGTAAACCCAGGAAATGGATAAAACTAACAACATAAATAAGTGTGCAGAAGCAGAAACCATGTATAGGAAAGTGGTTGTAGAAAATTGGAAAGATAGAGCCCGAACATATATATCATTCTTTAACTCTTCAAAGGCATCCATGCTCATACCTGCTTTCAATTACTCGGGAGGAGCAAGTGATGTCCAATATAATACAGTAAGCTTTAGAGTGAATCAATTAAAAGCTTGCGATAAAGGTTGTTTTGAAGGAAAGGGTTCTGTTGAGTGAGAGAGAGAGAGAAAGAGATGCACCTTGACGAATAAGCTTCAAACCATCCCTGACTTCTTCTTGTCTTTCCTTTGGACGTGGTGAAAGGGAAGTGCCTTTAGATAAGTTATTGGCGAGCTGAGGCAGCTTTCATGGTTACAAATGAAACAGGCGTAGATGACTTTACTTCGTAACTCTTGACATCCTGAACAATAGGAAGGTGAATGGTCTGTACAATCCTCCCCTAGAATGCAGCTAATTACTAACAAATAGGAATGTTTGGATCCTAACATTAGAATCTCATCTAATCTCAGCATATATTTCCTGAGAAATGGGAAAGTAATGGATTTGCATCCATTGGAACCTGAAAAGGAAGGAAAAAAAAGGCATTTTGCATGCATGCACGCACGACCGTATTAATTAGTTAGGGGCAGCGAAGTCAAACAAGGGAGCTCTACAGGGTCGGTATTTCGAGACCAAACCAAACCTGCCTTAAAATGACTCCCATCAGGCATCATCTGGACCAAAACTTATCATTAATCTAAACTGCTTTGGGTCTAGGGTTTTTTGAGTTTGGGTTATTCTTTTATGCTTAGCGCAAACCAGAGAAACAGAAAAAAATCCGCTGAACAGGGGGAGCACTGCGCCCCAAACAAAAAGCCTAAAATTGTGAGGGGTGGGGGTGTGGGGGTCTTTTGGTTGGTTCCAAAAAAAATAACTAACCCCCCCCGCGGGTGGGTTTTGTGTTCGCCCCCAACCCCCACCCCCCACCGGGGGGGGCCTCCTCCCCCCGCGCTCCTCACCTCCCCCAGCCCGGCCCCGCAACCGGAGGCCGCGACAACACCAAACAACAACAAAAACATACCTCAATCTCCCTTTAGGCCGGTATCAATCTCATTGTCTATTATGAGATTTTTCATTGTTTTAAATGATTTGGCATCTATTATCATTTTGATTTTTATTTAAAATAATAGAAAAATCTCAAAATTCATAATGAACTAAAAGTCTATTGTAGATTATGGGGACAATTCATCTCTTCATTTTGCGGTGGCAAACTTGAAATTTTAAAATCAAGATGGGGTTATAACGGTAAAACACATTATTTTATAAAGCCCTCCCAAATCCTCCGAAACCCAAGCGAGCTCTCACTTCTCTCAACCGGAGTTAAACGGAGGGGAACGAACGCGGCTGCTCAAACGCCTCCTCAAGGCTTCCGACTACTCTCTTTTTCTTCTTAAGGTGTGTGTCATTTCTTCTCGCATTTGCTGAGGACCAATAATGCGAGAGATTCTTAAGCTACCCATGGGACTAACAGCTGAAGTTCTTATCCGCCAACCAGGACCCCCCGAACGATAATGGTAGGCACCCATCGTTATTGACACACAGGACGGTGGGATGATCCGAGTGCTAAGTTTCTTGTGGGAAATGATAGAGTTGCAGAAAAGCTATCTAAGGGCCGATGATTGGAAAAGGAAGAGAGTTGGAACCACCCCAGAGTGAAACCAGCGTGGAAACAACAGCCACCCCCCCGAGTCCAAAGACAGGTGGGACATACGCAACCCAAGACAGCAGCGGCGCCTCCCTTGAGCTGTAAACATAGGCCGGGGATAGTTAAAGCGCCTAGATGTGGTAATTATGGGTTCATATCTTGAATGCGGAGTGTTGGAAACGGGAGAGTCAAGCCACAACCACACGGCCACAAGAGCAGCCATGGCGGACAACACCCTCCCAAGCTACCGGATACGGTTGAAATAATGGAAGCCAAACCAAGTCCTAAACCATAAATCACCCAGCGCCACCGAACACAGGAGATCGGTCCCATCTACATGAGGGCAAAGGCGTCCCAACCGAGCAAAGGGCCCGGATGGTAAAGGCGACCGAAGCCCGCACACAACGGCGACTGGGACCCAAGGAAGGCAGCCCGCAACGAAAGGGGCGGGGATCTAGGTCAAACAACACCAGCGCGGAAGGCACCAACGGAGGTGATGCAAGGAAAAGAACAATTGTAAACTAATAATGATGTATGGTAATTAATAAAAATATTAAAATAATAGGAATTAATCATAAACTAGAAAATCATTGACAACCAAACACACCAAAATGGACAAATGTCACCAAACCATGTCACGACCAAAACGGATCGTACTATCTTTTAAATAGTCATAATAGACAATGAGAATTGATACCAAAACCGACTAAGTTACGTTGACACTAAGCGTACGGTCCAGATTTGCTCTAAACTCAAAAAAACACTGCAGGATTAGCGCCCAACAAAACAGATGAGACGGGTAACTATCATCTCAATATGAGAATTCATATAAATAGTTGGCATCCACAAAATAAAATAATAGAAAAACCAAAACATAAAGACGAAGGAAAGGAGAAAAAGCGACAAAAAAAAAAGAGGAAAAAGCAAACACTATATATAAACAACCCTAGACTCTCATATCATTAACAAAATGACATACCAAACTATTTTTATTCCATAATTTATATTGACAAAACGCCAACCCATAAAAAAGAACGAACTCTGGACAAAAGAGCAAAAGGGAAATAGGGATGAGATATACAAGCAGGATAAACCATGTCGAGAGGGAGGTCAACCACCATATGAATTTAAATAGACAATAGAAAATGAGGTTGATACCAAAAGAGGATTAGACAACGGCTCATTTTCAGCGACATCTCATGGCTTATTATTTAAAAATATAAAATCCATTTAAACCTGAGCAAATTAGGTCATTATTTATCCTCTAAGTAGCATAAGCAGTAACATATTGAAAAACATAATTAGCAGATCAGCATAGGTCATTGTTTATCTTAAGATATCATAAGTAAGGACCCAAACAGGAACGGAAGAGTCCCAGTGTGCCAGGCCGCATAGGTCATTGTTTATCTTTAAGATATCATAAGTAAGTAGGAAATACATATCACAAACAAGAGAACAGGAAGATGATCATATCTTCAGATGTTGCCTAACTTAGAGCCTTTGTCCAGACCATTACATTCTCGTTTACCCAATGACAAACTTCAATTAGACCAGGTCCAAAGCCCAGCATCTGAAAAGCATGATGGTTTGGATTCCAAATTGATGTGTCATAGTGGCATGCCATTATTGCATGATTCACTTTCTTTTGGGCATGTATATCGACTGCGTATAGTTTTACATTCTGTAAAACATGACAATAATAGACTTGAAATGGGAATGGTTGACTATGACATATAATTGGTGGTTCAGAGAGGTTTCCATATACAAGTTTCACAGCTCCAATTGTGACATTCTCATAGGATCCTTCGGTGCTCTCAGTACTCCAGACATCTATGGGGTGCCCTAACTTTTTGACAACAAAATCAATTAGATCTTCAGCAGAAGTAAGACACGTGTTATGCTCACCTTGGATGTGTGCATTTTCACACGTGTCAAGAGTGTCATGAATATATTCATCCATGTTTGATCCATCTTCCACTTCAAAAAGCTTCTTTAAATCGCTTATTCGAGCAAAAGAAAACGGGATTCTTGATGCTAGAGTTCGTGGTAAGAATGATTTATATGACATTGGGTCTCGTAGATCTGGGATAGGCATGAAACCTCCTTCTTTCACCATTGACTCACGAAAATATGGCAATCCTCCTTGTTTGGAAATCGAGAGAGGTGTTTCCTTTGGAGTGGTTTCATAAAAAACTCTTCCTGTATTCCATTGGGCTACTGGTGGTAAGGTTGCTTCATCTATTGTCTTCTTTAGTAATGCATTTGTAGAACAAACAATATTAGCTTGCTCACAAAATTGACGTAGGTGAAAAGACAATTTGTTCTCCTCTATAAATTTCTTAAACACTGTCACTTGATAGAGGCTTAGTGGAGAAGCCTTTGCAACTAATGAATGAGGAGGGTGTGGAAAACCAATATTCTCTTCCCAGTATTTTGTGAAGGAATTTTGAGCTTGAGAACCCTGCGATTCAATAAAGGAAATGATAACCAAATAAGAAAATTTTTGCAAGTAAAACTAAAAAAAAAATAATAATAATAATAATAACAAAAAGAATTTTCCTTACACTGAAGTATGCTACTATTAAAAGCCCAAGCAACAGAATGCGACGAGTCATGGTGAAACTGAAGAGAAAAACAGAAAAGATGTCCGTTTATGCCGTCGTCAGAATGAGTTGAGTTTAATTGAATTTATATACAAGAAAATCTGTTTTATCTTACCAGCACAATAAAAGAGGGGTGAGGAATGTTTTTGTTAGCTTTAGGTTGAACAACTAGGGTTTTTTTATTTAACTTATCTTTCAAAAATTTTAGTGACAATTTCCTTTGAAAAGGTGGTTTCAAATGAAAAGTAGGGAAGGCAATAATCCAATCCCTCCGTTTCAAGAAGTTTCGTTAACACAAAAAATGGTTTTCATAAATTTTGTTGAAAAAAGCGCATGAACTAGAATTTCTTATCCTGATAATTTGTATGACTAAGAAGGTAAGTTTTATGTAACGAACCTACACCAAACATTTTTAAGGCAGAATAACCTTGCATATGGTTGGCTCCACAAACAATTGAAATTGCCTCTTTAGGAACCAATTCTGAGACTTCCTTTATAAGTGCAAGACCATGAAAGGAAAAGTCTGAGAGGAAGGGAAATTAGAAACATCATCACGACATTAAGAATAATCTGGGGGTGGGGAAAAAATAACACAATTGTTATCCGAAAAAAATGCAGAATGTATTCCTCTCTGTAAGTAATATTGCTTGAAAGGTTATATGTTTTATTAATATGTAAATACATCTTCAATTTGAACTTTTATGTGGTTGAGTTTGAGTTTGTGGCCTTAGCCATCTTCATCTGATATTGGAATCAATGTAATATCAATGCTAAGGATATTTCTGAAAATTCAACCCAAATCCCAGCCACCACACCTCCTCAGGCTTATGCGGCTAGGGTTTATCTTAGAAGCCTACAGCTGGTAAAACCCAGCCCGCCACCAACTCTAAAGTGCATGAAGGCGACAAGAACCCTACCTTATCCAAAGCAGTATTTAAAGCTTGATCATAACCCTTGTTGTAAAACCCTGAATAATATTTTATTCTAATCTCAAACTTTTACTTCAGTCCTTCGTGTAGATCCAAACTCTACAAGACTTGTAACATAGGGACTCCACAAGATCACGATTACCTGCAGACTCCTAGGTGACTGAAGAACAAGGACTCAGGTCCTACAGATTCTCTATAAATAGCATGTGACACTTCATTTTGAACAATAGTAGAAATATCTCAAACTCTTTTGTGGCATAGGTTGTGTTATTAAAATGAACCATGTAAACCTTGGACTCATCTCTCTCTCCTCTCTCCTTCTCAAATGCAGGTTTCTAATAATTAAAACAAGTCCATGTTCAACACTATGAATATATTTATTAGGGATTCAAGATTGTATTATGTGCTTATTTGATATTTTCACACGAGTCCAAGTATAGTGGGTTGTGTCATTTTCACAAGAAAGCACATAAACAAAGTTTAAGGCAATTAATAAGATAATTACAAAAAACAAGTGATTTTATTTGATTTCAAGAGTCTATGTTCATCCCTCTCATCATTGAGATAATTCCACTAAATGAACAAGTAAAAGAAGAATATATAAGATCTATTTAGGGTAATGTCTCAGAAGAATGATGTGACTTTGGGTTTATACATATAATGAAGATAGACTTTCTTAATACATGCAACCAATGTTATAAGGTGACTTGAAACCAAAATATTAGTACATCAATGGATAAGTATCTCTAAAGTATGTTTGATATCTTGAATAATCTTGATGCCCATAAGGATGTCTTGAATAGTCTTGATGCACATATGTATGTTATGAAGTTGTCTTCAGTCTTTGATACTGTCCTAAGACTTGCTTTATCTAACTTGTATCTATCTCGATCGAGACTTTGCCTTGGCTTGATTTGTCTATTTTATGTCATATCTTCAGTCTTGCATCTAGTATTCAGGCTTGAGCAAATTGTGTATTCAAGATCCTGGAGTCTTACATTAAAGAATCACTATGAAGTTCATTTTGATCTTGGTCAAGAATAACACATGCTATATATTAAAACCTGCTTCAAACTCCTTCAGCTTAGAATAGAAAATAAAATGTTATCATTAATTATAAAATATGCACAAAACTATATTGAAATGAAAGAAAGGAGAAAAAAAAGTGATTACCTTGTGTCATTGGTGCAATGAGCATGTACCTTATAAAAACACTATCAAGATAGCTTCCAAGAATCAAAATAATGGTTCCTTTAACATAAGGTATCGCATCCATTGGAATGAGAGTAGCCAACAACATCTAATAATAGCCAAATATTAGGAAAAGCTGAAAAACAATCTATGCCAATAATACCAATGGTATAAAAGCCCCTTTATATGCATTGGTAACATACATCATAGTATATTGAAGAAATTATGAAAAATTCATAGTTGTTGTTTCAATATACTGGAAGTATGTTACCATTGCATATAAAGGGGCTTTTGTACCATTGATATTGTTAGCAAAAATTATTTTTCAACTTCTAATATTTATTATTATCGGATGATGTTGCCTACTCCCATTTCAAAGGATGTGATACTTTCTGCTAGAGAAACCATGATTATCTTTCTTCTTCAACAAGATAATCTTCTAATTGAGTTATCCCGTTTGCCTCTTGTATCTGTCAAATAGGAGAAATTAAACAACTACCTTCAAACTAGGTCAATAATCAAGTAATTTTCTCATATCCAACAATTGCTACAAAAATATACCTTATAAGAACACTAAAGAATTTCCAAGAGTCAAACACAAAGATAGTAGTGGTTCCTTTAACGTAAGGTATCACATCCATTGAAACAAGAGTAGTCAACATAATCTAGCAATCACTAAATATTAGGAAAAGTTGAAAAACAGTTTATGTCGGAAATACCAATGGAATAAAAGTCCCATTATGTGCATTGGTAACATACCTTCTGCAGTATATTGAAAAAAGTATGAAGAATTCATAGTTAGTCTTTCAGTATACTGGAAGTATGCTACCGCTGCATATAAAGGGGCTTTTGTACCATTGATATTGCTGGCAAAAATTATTTTCAACTTCTAATATTTAATATTACCACATGGTGTTGGCTACTCCTGTTTCAGAGGATGCGATCACTTCTGTTAGAGAAACCACTCCTCTCTTTCTCTTTGTTTTCTCAAACAAGTTGCTCTTCTAGTTGAGTAATCATCCTATCACCTGTACCTGCAAAACAAGCAAAACTAAAGAGCCACTCTCAAAATTAGATCAAACTAGTCTCTGTTAGACGAATCTGGATGGGAAACCAAAACTGATTCTGCTTTCTTGGATCATGGTGAAGCGCTTATATATAAGTTAGCACAGGGCAACCATTTGTAAGTCTTAAGGGAAATAATCTTCCTGAAGATTAGGAAATTGACCAGATGAAGGAATTTCCAGATAAATAGGAAGGTTGAAAGGGTTGAGATCCGTTTCCTATGAATGAGACGCATTCTGCCAGAAAAATAGGAAATTTATGGACAGTGATGGGCTCTGTAAGTATTGGAACCTGCATTAATTACCTTGAATGTCCGATTATTTATTTATTTATTCGTTTTTTGAAACCCTTGAATGTCCAATAAAGGTAACACTATGTTTGGGTCCCCAGAAAAGAAAAAGGGAAAGAACAAAATATTACAAAATGGTTATACTGTAACGATATATTTGATGTAGAGACTGAACGTATCTAATTTGAACAAGTTTCAAGGAAGCCAAAATAAACCACTATTAATACTTTATATAGCATAAAAAAGTAACATATAAGTATTACACTGCATTATATATGCTTTTTGATAGCTTAAGAAAGAAGGTATGTATAACACAGACAAGAGAACTCATAAACAATCCATAATCTTCAAATCTTGCTCAGCCTAGAGTCTTTGTCCATACCATTACATTCTCGTTTATCCAATGACAAACTTCAATTAGTCCAGGGCCATAACCAAGCATCTTAAATGCATGATGGTTTGGACTCCAAATTGATGTGTCATAGTGGCATGCCATGATCGCATGATTCACTTTCTTTTGAGCATGTATTTCAACTGCATATAGTTTTACCTTCTGTAAAAGATGGCAAAAATAGACTTGAAATGGGAATGGTTGACTATGACATATAATTGGTGGTTCAGAGAGGTCTCCATAAATGAGTTTCACAACTCCGATGGTGACATTCTCATAGGATCCTTTAATGCTCTCACTACTCCAAGTACGTACATGGTGCCCTAATTCCTTGACAGCAAAGTCGATTAGATCCTCTAAAGAGGTCACACATGTGTAGTCTTCGCCTTGAATGGATCTCTTTTCACATGTCTCAATGGTGTTTTGGATATACTCATCCATGCTCGATGCATCTACCACACCAAATAGCTTTTTCAATTCATTGATCCGAGCAAAAGAAAATGGGATTTTCTGTGCTAGAGATTTTGGTAAGAATGATCTAAATGATAGTGGATCTCTTAAATCAGGAACAGGCATGACACCACCAATTCTTTCACCATTGACTCCCGGAAAAATGGCAATCCACCTTGTTTGGCAATTGAGAGGTGTACGTCTTTTGGAGAAGTTTCATAAACCACTCTGTCAGCAATCCAGTGGGCTAGTGGTGGTAAGGCTGGGACATCTTTTCTGGTCCTCACTTGTGTATTTGTAGAACAAGCAATATTGGCTTGCTTACAAAATGAGTGAAGGTGAGAAGACAATTTGTTTTCCTCTACAAGTTTCATAAATTTTTCAGTTTGACTGATGCTTAATGGGGAAGCCTTTGCAGCCAACCAATGGGGAGGGTGTGGAAGACCGATATGTTCTTCCCAGTATTGCAAGTAAGAATTTTCAGCCTGAGAACCCTGCAAATTCATGGTAAAAAATTACAACCAAGTAAGAAAGATAAAAATGGAAAAATCAACTAACCCATGTTCACAAGAATAGATATTTGAATATCATCAACTTTTTTACACTGAAGAATACAACTGCAACAAGTCCAAGCAACTGGATGGAATACATCATTGTGCTGCGCAAAAAAGATTGAAAAGATTTTGCGTTTGCACGCTTGTTGTAAATGAGTTAGATTTGGTGCACGGAGAAGACAGGCTTTTGGGGATTTATATAGAATGGAAAATAATTTAATTGCTAACAAATAACAAGTGGTGAAGAAAATTCTTTCTGCCACTAGATAAAAGAAAGAAACAATTTTTTTTTAATACCATCCGATCTAGTATATTTTTAAGGGAAGGATAAGGATGTTCTACAGAATTTGGTAATGCATGTCGAGAGAATTATTTATGATATAGCACCCTCTGCACATGAACAATAACCTAAGAAGAAAAAAGATTGGCAGGAGTAAGATTGGTAATTTTAGTGGATTTCATTAACCAAACCATAAAAGTAATTTGATGAGCTTTTCTTTTTCTTTTCTTATTTTCATTTGATTTTTTAGTGATGAGAAGGCATACTTTTTTGTGGTAGTGCTAGTAGGTCCCTTGGGATTTAAGGCTTTCTTCAAGACATATTCACATGCACAAAATCTAGCGTCGATCTAACTCCTCCCCTAGAATACGGAAATTTAAAGAGGCATTTAATGGTGTGTCGTGTTACATAAACATCATCATGCTTCGGTGCCTCATTATATATTACAATGTACATAATGAAATGATTCTGAACTCTACATTATTTTCCGTTCAAATGAAAGCAAGGAAAATGAATTCAGTGGACATGATCTAAAACTTATCTAAGCCTTCAGTTTCGGAGAGGTTAAATTCGCTTGATTCATTTAACATTCCTAACTTACCAAAAATTGGATTTTAAAAATTTTCGACAAGAAAAACTACATGAGTAGAAATGTTATTATACGGCTGTTTTGTATGATTAAGAATTAAACTTTTACATGACGACCTAAACCAGACATTTTGTTTAGGCAAAATGATCTCCCATATGTATGAAATTGCCATTCTAAGAATTAATTTTGAGACTTTTGGGTGAAAATGTGTGGTAATAAAGGAAAAGCTTGTGAAGAAAAAAAAAACCTTCGAAATTTTATCACTAAAAAGGAGTTGGTAAGAACAATTTAGGCATAGTAAAGAAGGTACCGTTGTAATTCGGAGAAACTGCAGACACTAGATTATAATTATATGCCTAATCAATCAATTAAGCAATGTACCAAATTTTCAGTTATAAAACTTGGTCTATGATTGGTTGCAAGTAGAATTCTAGACTTAGGTATCGGAGCATTTACCCGAAGAAGAAGAAAAAGAAAAAAAGAGTTCCTTCATTTATATTAACAACTATTTGTTTACTTTTCAAAAGTTGCAGTGAGCATCATATTTCAAAATTTACTTTTCCACTTGACCTTTCAATTCAGCAAAAAGCACATCGATGTTGTTGTGATTAAGCAAGGGGGTTGGGAATTTAACAGAAATGGCTATAGAAACGGAGGAAATTGATAAGAGATACAAAGACTTTTGTGGTAAGGGAAGAGTTAATATTTTTCCTTGCTTTAGGGTTCCCTCAAAACAGGTCATTTATACATGATTCCTACATTCGGTTTGTTCCTCTCTCCAACCTCAATTATTGATTCTAACCCTATAACGACATCTGTAATACCTGCCCTCTAAATGGAATAATCATTCAAACCCGACCTAGACAAATTAGTTGGCTTTGACGTCCCATGCTCTAAGTTCTCTCCATTCTCAATCACTATATTATCCACCACATAAAAATAAAGATATATTAGCTGCTCATGATCCTATTTTAACTCTTATTCCATTTCTTCTCTTTTATTTTTTCTTTTCCTTTTTTAAAATAAAATTTTCCACTTCCGTTCATCATCAAATGCTACCGGTTCTTCCAACAATTAAGGTAATACCATGTATCTAGATTAAATAACAACAAACCTAGGTTTGCTCATTGAGAGCTGTGAGGCCAAGGGTAGGGTTCATTCAAAAACTCTGAAAGAAGCATTTATTTTGTAAATTTACTTAAATTAGAGGTGAACTTTTGGGATTTATAAAAGTTTATAGATGTGACATGTCTAATTACTAAAGTACCCCAACATCTAAACCATTGGATAAAAAATAATATCTCCAAGTGCGAACAAAAATCCAGAGAATTCACACTTCACGTGGATATTTTAGTTAGCACCTGCATGTGGATCGTTTGCACAAGCGTTAAAGGGATTATTATTTTACCACCTGTATAATAGTGGATCAATGATTGGAGACTTATATATTATATCTTTTTTATTTTACCTTTTTAGAATTATTATTTTTTTTTTATTAACAAAAATAGATCCGTCGATTGGGTTCTACGGTTCTACCCTGACGTGAGAAAACCCTAATATTGCTTCCATTGATTCTCCCAAGCTTCGATTGATTCTACGCAGAACTTGTCTTCGGAATCCTTGCTGCTCCTATCAACCAGAATTATCACTCGTCCAATAATTGATTGTATGGTTATAGAATTTAAATGTGCCAAAGCCAAAACGAGAAAAAAAAATTTACAAAGTTGAAAACCAAAAACAGATTTAGTCGACCACAGCAGAAGCAAATCGAAGCTGCGAAAACCTCTCATTTTTAAATTCTTATTCTAATTCCTTGGATTATTTTTTCTTCTTTGTTCCCTCATGATTGCGACGTTTTCCGAAGCTTGCATGAGGTCCACGGGTGCCATTTTTGAGATATCTGTGTTTCATTCTTCTGTTTCTTGATATTTGAGTCCCGTGGAATTCGGTACCATGGGAAAGGTATTATGGAACGGCGAATCTAGATTTGGTCATGCCAGCAAAACTTTAGAATAACTAACATGCACTACTATTTTTGCTTATTCTCCTTAGACGAAAAAATAGTGATTATCTAGATAAGTGAGAGATGAATATTATATTTTAAAATTTTAAATTAAGTTAATCATTGTGCACATGAATTTACGCTAATCTGAGTGTAGGAAATGCGATTTCCTTCCAATGAAAAAATACCCATGATTTGACATAGGGATATTAATTACCAAAAAGTCTACTTAACTGAGATGATCACTAAAGATCATATACAGAATGTTGGTGATAAAAATTGCAGATAGAAATGATTAAATGGATTATCATTTAAGTAAATGGAATCACAAATTCTCCATAACTTAAAAGAAAGGATTGTAGGAACTTTTTCTCGTAATAGAAGAGAAGATACATTAATGCATAGCAGAAGAAGGTCTACATGATATCCACATGAAACAAATTATGCCTTCTATCCAAGGCTGGCGATTTAGACTTGAGATACAAGGATTAATCCTCAAACACTGTTGAAAATCTTCATCAAAACAGGAACAGAATAATTAATGCCATGGACAGCTTGCTATGGATGGAATGGGAAATGGGTTTGACAAACTCCACAATGCGGCACTACATGACCTTGATATTTGATGCGTCCAAAATCTGCTTAGCCTTGAGATCTGTGAAGATTATTCTGCAAAACAATGTTAAGAGTGGTCCGACCGTGGGGTCGGGAGGCCACCTCCGAAGGCTAAGTCAATAGTTGAACTGATCACACGACTTTGGACAGTTGCAGAGTATAAAAATGAAAGTAATTGTAAAGCAAAAGATTTGAATGCCTCATGTGCAAGTAGGCTACTTATTTATATAGATTTTACCTATGATTCTCGATCATTGGATGCGTTCATGATCTTCATTGGTGGCCGTCCGAATGTAGGGTTTTACCCTTAATATTCGGGGTAGTGGATAGCTACCCATCTTAGCACAATCTCCACTCCCTCTCGATGGAAGTGGCCTTCCATGGTTTGATTACGTATCCCGCAATCTTTGGGATAACGTTCGTATCTCTTAACCATCAAATGGTTCTTCCACACACGATCGCTTAGACTCGGTCAAGACCGGTCTTGATCATGGTTCAACTGAGATTTTATACCCGAACCTGATACAACCGGGTTCAATCTGATTTGTCCCGTATCAATATTATATACTTATTGATCTACATGGTCGAATCCCTAAGTCAGGCTGATGATGTTTTGGTACGGGAGCGAAAATTAAGGTAGATTTTGAGGTCCCTATTGCTATTAGAATAAAATGCCTAATCAACAAAATACTATTTTGTTCGTCTTGGTCTGTCTGTTCAGGAGATGATTAGAATCCAAAGGCAAATCAAATAGAAGAGTATAACATGGATATATATAAGGAGTAGCCACTCCATCATCTTCAAGATATAAAAAGAAAAATAAGTGATTACCTTGTGTCTGATTGGTCTAATGAACATAAACTAGCAAGAGAGCTTTCAAGAATCAAAATAATAATTCCTTTAACATAAGGTATCGCATCCATTGAAATAAGAATAAACAACAACTATAAGATAATAACTAAATATTAGGAATAGTTGAAAAACAATTCACGCCAAGAATACTAATAGTATAAAAGCCTCTTTATACGCATTGATAACATACATTTAGTATATTGAAGAAACTATGAAGAACTCATAATTGTTTTTTCAATATACTGGAAGTATGTTACCACTGCATATAAAGGGGCTTTTGTAATATTGATATTGCTGGCAAAAATTATTTTTTAACTTTCTAATATTTACTATTATTATATGAGGTTGTCTACTCCCATTTCAAAGGATGCGACACTTTCTGCTGGAGAATCCACGATTATCTTTTGTCTTCGATGAGAGACACTTCTAATAGAATTATCCCGTTTCTCTCTTGTATCTGCCAAATAGGGTAAAGTAATGGACCACCTTCAAACTAGGTTAATGAAAATGAATTCTAAGAAAGAAGCCAAGTACTTATCTCGCATCCAATAAGCACTGCTTCAATGGGAGAAAAAAAGAAAATTTTCCTGGGATGAGTTACTGGTGTGCAATGCAGAGGGAGCACTCCTAAGTTACGAAGGGATTTGTGCGAATGATTCTGCTTCAGAACTCTCGATTCCCTGAGCAACAGGAGAGGGAAAATGGCTAGTTTATACCTCCAGAAAGCTGGGTACTTCCAGGGAAATAGGTAAGTTGGGGTCCAATTATCATTCAGATTGAGTAGTTCATCCTCAGAAATAGTAAAATCGATGGATCCAACTAAAGTGAAGGAATTGACTTCTTGATCCGGTTATGTAGCATCCACACTAGCGCATCCCTTAACAGATGTCTAGCAGCACAGCCATCAGAATCCGGTCTTTGATGCTAAATAAAAAATTCCATCTCCGGTCTCTGAAGAACAAAGTTATGCAAAAAATTAAATAAAATGCTTACTCCTTAGCTTGCAGACTATTATGTTTATGATCTCCTATTGATTCTTTAAACTAAAACATATAATAGATATTCATATTATTGCAGGAGTATTGTTTTATTTTCATAAAAATAACTTGTTGATAGCAGGTCTACTTAGCTAATATTTGATTTAGTTAAGGTGATATCAAATTAATGGATAACCTTTCAACCGCAAATTAATAAAACAACACTGTCGGAAACTGATAGATTTGGCCCGAAACTGTTACGCCACTCCGCTCCATGCAGACAAACAGAACAGCCACGCCAAGGTCTTGCTCCTTCTTCCGTCTTTATGATAATTCATACTTCATTCGTCCAAAACAATTAATAAAACAGGAAACGAGTTATAAAGCTTCGAAACCCAGGGTTCACTTTTCCATTAGTTAAAGCATCAGTTTCTTGAATTGCCAAAAATCATAACAAAACTACCGGAAAAACAGACTATGAGCTCAAGAGATATACCTCACGCTCATTAAAATCTTGTTTCCATCTAGATTTCAACTGCAAATTATTAGATCTTGAAGTGTTTCAACACTACCTATTCAATTTCAGATTAATCTTTCTAGACTTCTCGTGCAACAGAGTGAATTGCCATGCATGTAAGATAGTCCTCCCTTTTACGTACGCAGTATATATTTGTAGCTAGCTTCCAGTTTCTTTCTATAATTTAGTGATGATGATCATATGTAGTAGGGGTGCACCAAGTTCACATTGGCTTAGTTTAATTTCTTCATTTTGTCATCTATTATATTCGAAACAGAAAAACAAGGTTACATAAAAAATTAAGTTATATAATCACAAACCCAAAATAAGTCATTAATTATCGCCCTTTAAAGGGCATAAGTGATAACATGCATTTAGTACAAATAATATATAGAAGAGGAAAATTATTATTTATCCAAGATTTTTCGTCCAAATCATTCCATTCTCATTTATCCAGTGACAAACTTCTATTTGGCCAGGACCAAAACCTAGAAGCTTAAAAGCATGATGTTTTGGATTCCAAGTTGATGTGTCATAATGGCATGTCATTATCACATGATTCACCTTCCTTTGAGCATGTATATCAACTGCATATATTTTTATTTTCTGTAGAACATGACAATAATATATCTGAAATGGGAATGGCTGACTATGACACAAGGCTAGTGGCTCAGAGAGGTTTCCATATATGAGTTTCACAGCTCCAATTGTAACATTCTCACCAGATCCTTCGACATTCTTAGTACTCCATATACGCACATCATGCCCTAATTTTTCAATAACAAAATCAATGAGATCCTCAGCAGAAGTCACACATGAGCTTAGCTCTTCTTGAATAGGGCTCTTTTCGCATGTTTGAATGGTGGCATGAACATACTCATCCATATTTGATCCATTCATTACATTGAAAAGTTTCTTTAAATCATCAATATGAGCGATTGAAAATGGCATTTTTGAGGCTAGTGGCCGTGGTAAGAATGATATATATGACATTGGGTCTCTTAGATCAGGGATAGGCATGATAGCTCCCTCTTTCACCATCGATTCTCGGAAAAATGGTAATACCTCTTCACTTGAAATTGACAAGGGTATGTCACTTGGAGAGGGTTCGTACACCACTATCTCAACATTCCACTGGGGCATTTTGGTTGTGTCATCCACTGTCTTGTTTATCAATGTATTTGTAGAACAAACAATATTAGCTTGCTTACAAAAGGTGTGCATGTGGGAAGCTAATTCATTTTTCTCTAGAAATTTCATAAACAATTGAATCTGATGGAGGTCCAATGGAGAAGCCTTTGCAGCTAACCAATGTGGAGGATGTGAAAGAGAAAGACCAATATTTTCTTCCCAATATTGTGAGAGCACATTTTCAGCTTGAGAACCCTGAAATTTCATGGGAAAAATGTATAAGAAAGATAAAGAAACTAACAAATCATATTAAAACGAATGGATAAAATAAACTTCATTTCTCTTACACAAAAATGTACTATTATCAGAACTCCAAGCAACAGAATTACATGTGTCATGGTGTATCTGAAGTAGAGTACAAAATGAGTTGGGTCTGTGCCTTTGAATAGGTTAGGTATATTCTATGGAGTGGAAGTGTCTGAATTTATAGAAGAAAACTTAAATTTTTAGGACTCTTCACATAGTCACCCACCAATTTTTAATGTTTTAATGAATTTAATTTCGTTGAAAACTTAAACTTGATTGATTTGGGAAAGACAATAAGTATGCAAGGATAAAACCCAATAAACATGTTAATTGCAAATGCAAACCAGAAAAACTAAGAAAGGTGTTCCATAGAAAAGTAACGAAAGGGACCCAAACCTTCCCCTTCTAAAATGTTAAAGAACATTTAAATTTTTCTTACACTCCTAGCTTACCAAAAAAAAATGGATGTTGGGAATTTTGTCCAAACAAGAACACAAAAATGAAATAGTGGATGTGCTGATGGATCATTTCCAGCAAACTCCCATATGGTTGGCTCTAGGAACAGTTCAAATTGCCAATAAATGATATTGGTTCTTAGACTAGCTAGAGCTTTTCTTCTGCTTTCTCCATAGACTCTTTGGCAAAAAATGAAACTACCTATTAGTTTGAAACCAATAGCGGGTGTGCCATTTAAAGAGGGTTCATAGACTAATAGCAATATTCCACTAGGGCATTTTGGTTGTCTTCATCAGTTCTGTCTATATTGGTAGAGCAAACATCATTAAAATGTTTACAAAATGAATGCCTTAGTTGTATCATTATCAGACACTATTTATACTATGGAGAGAAATGTAAATTTATTTTCTCAAAAAAATAATTTAATTACTTAGTTGTTAGACGTATAATTTTTCCCATCACAATTCAAATGAAAAATGTAATTTTAAATTACTTAAAAAAATACAATTAAATAAAAATCCAAAGAATCTCTATATATAGTAGAGCGGTTAAAAGCCCAACTTTCCACGGGGAGGTCCTGGGTTCGCACCCATCCGGCAGCACCTATATTAGTAATATTTCCCCACCCTATATATAAACTCTTCGGATTCAAAAAAAAAAAAAAAAAAAAAACTCTCTATCTTCAATGAGAGCACTCGTAGCTGAAAGCAAATCTATTCGTACCTCCACCTTACACCATGCAAGCTCGAAATTACAAACGTTAAATTAGACGAAGAAACTATCCATATGTTCATGTGAGATGAGTAGATGGACATAAGTGTGCTTGTTCACAATGCAGCCATTGATATTAATGCAAATTGTGGTTATATTGATAAGGCAAGTGATGTTTTCAATGCAATGCGCTACATTAAGAGCCTTTTGTCATAAAATACCATAACTATGGCACTTACAACAAAATAAATTCATTTAAAATTTTACATCAATTTTATAATTAACTAAACAAATTGGTAAATTAATTTCACTTTACTTTTATTTGCAATCAAAAGACATAAAAAAAATCTTTTAATTTCAATCCACTTCCTTTCATTTTTTTTTTTCTCATTTCCCCCACAACAAAAAAAAATACACTGTCGCAAATGAAAAAAAAAAAAAAAAAAAAATATCCATGATTTTAAGTAGAAATGACTGCAGATTAAACTATGGAAATGGAATGTTGGGGATCAATTGGGAGATAAAAATGATCAAGGGCCTGTTTGGTTACATGAGTCCAGAGATTTCAAATATCTAGAGATTTCAAATCTATAGATTTCAAATCTATGGAGTTATAATTTATAAAATTAAATGTTTGGTTGTGAAATAAAATTTGTGGATTCATCCTAAAAAACTATTTAATGGACGTGATTTTTGTGAATGTACAAATGTATAGCTTTTTTGAAATCTCTGGATTTCACCCATTACCCATAAATCTACAGATTCATGTTTTTAGTGCAAAAATGTGAATCTCTAGATTTCATGAATCTGAGGATTTTTACAACCAAACGGGTATAATTTTCAGATTCATGAATCCAGAGATTTGAAATCTCTAGATTCATGTAACCAAACAGGCCCTAAACGAATTATCATTTAATTAAGAAAATGGAATCAGTGCTCCACAAATTAAGATAAGTCTGTAGGAACTTCTTCTTTTTAATAATAAATGAAAAGAGAATAAATTAATACATAGCTGAAGAATTGTCTACAAGACTTCCACATGAAACAAAAATTTTGACTTTTGTCTAAAGCTAGTGGTTTAGATTTAGATTTGAGATATAAGGGTTCCTTCAACACTACTGACAATCTTCCTCAAAACAGGAACAAGATAGTTAATGCCATTGCCAATCTCTATGAATGGAGGAGTAAGAATTGGTTGAGGAGCTCCAATTATTGCTGCACCAAATGTATTTCCGACAAGATACTATTATGTCCATCTGGATCTGTCAAGAGATAATTAGAAAATCTAAAGGAAGATCAAAATATATTAGTATAACATAGATGTATAAGGACTACCCAGTCCATTATCTTCAAGATATAAAAAGGAAATATAAGTGATTACCTTGTCTCTGATTGTTTGTAATGAACGTATACCTTATAAGAATCAAAATAATGGTTTTTTTAACATAAGGTACTGCATCCATTGAAATGAGAGTAGCCGACAATATCTAATAATAACCAAATATTAGGAAAAGTTGAAAACAATTCATGCCAAAAATACCAATGATATAAAAGCCCCTTTATATGCATTGGTAACATACATCATAGTATATTGAAGAAAATATGAAGAATTCATAGTTGTCCTTTCAATATATTGGAAGTATGTTACCATTGCATATAAAGGGGCTTTTGTACCATTGATATTGCTGGCAAAAATTATTTTTCAACTTCTAATATTTATTATTATCGGATCATGTTTGCCTACTCCGGCCCATTTCAAAGAATACAATACTTTCTTCTTCAGCAAGATACCGTCTAATTGAGTTATCCCATTTGCCACTTGTTTCTGCCAAATAGGAAGAAAGTAAATAACCACCTTCTAACTAGTTTAATAACCAAGTAATTATCTCGTATCCAAATGATTGCAATCAAGATATACTTATAAGAATGCTAAAAGAATTTCCAAGAGTCAAAAGCAAGGTAAACAGAGATAATAGTGTTTACTTTAACATAATGTACTGCATCCATTGAAATGAGAGTAGCCAACAAAATCTAATAATAATTAAATATTAGAAAGAGTTAAAAAAACTTTTATGTCAATAATACCAATGGGTATAAAAGCCCATTTATATGCGTTGGTAACATACATCTTGTATATTGAAAAATATATGAAGAATTCCCGGTTTTTCTTTCAATATACTGGAAATATGTTACCACTGCATATAAAGGGGCTTTTGTACCATTGATATTACTGGCAAAAATTATTTTTCAACTTCTAATATTTATTATTATCGTATGGTGTTTACTATTTCATTTCGAAGGATGCGACACTTCCTGCTAGAGAAACGACGATTATTCCATTGTGTTCTTCGACAAGATACTCTTCTGATTGAATTATCTCATTTATCTCTTGTATCTGCCAAATAGGGAAAAGTAAATAACCACCTTCAAACGAGGTTTAATGAAACTGAAGTCTAAGAAAGTAAGGTGATATATATTTTCTCACAAAAATAAGATGAAGGAGAAAAAACATTGAACATTGAAAAATGTAAAAATATATCATGCTAAAGAAAAACCAAGAAATTAATCTCATATCCAATAAGACTGCTTCAATGAAAAGAAAATCTTCCTGCACCTCAGATGAGTTACTGGTGAGAAGAGGGAGCATTTCAAAGTTACAAAGGAATTTGTGTGTCTGATTCTGCTTCAGAACTCCTGATTCCTGAGCAACAGGAGAGGGAAAATGGCTAGTTTATACCTCCAGAAAGCTGGGTACTTGCAGAGAAATAGGTGAGTTGGGGTCCAATTACCAGGTAGAATATTGTGCGGTTCATCCTCAGAGATAGGAAACTCGATGGATCCAAGAAAAGTTTAAGGAATTGACTTTCTTTATCCGGTTATATAGCATCCACACTAGCGCTTCTCCTAACATATGTCCAGCAGCACAGCCATCAGGATTCGGTCTTTGATGGTAAATAAGAAATCCCATCATCTCCTGGCAACTCCACCACACACCTTGCGCGCTAGAAGGAAGGAAAAGGTTTCTTTTCTAAGTTTAATAAATTCAACTTTCATCAACAATTCGATGTTTAACGCATGTTCAATCTAAAAATTTTAAATCTTTGAATTTTTTTAATAAGAAATATTTATTTTTCAAATTAAAGATATGTCAAGCGTGGATTGCAATTTTTCCTCTTAATGTGAGTGGAGGGGAAAAACAGATATCTTCTGCTGTGCTGTACATAGCAGTGCACTTTTGTACCAAATGGTTGGCTAAGAAAACAAAACAAATACAAGACTATTGAGGATTTTAAAATTTTAAAATTAAGCTTTAAATGTTAGACTTCTATTTGGTACAAAAGTGCACTGTGCACATAGAGATATGCACAGCAGAGGGTTTTTTTCAAGTTTTTAATCTTAGCTTTCTATTTGGTACAAAAGTGCACTGTGCACATAGAGATGTGCACAGCGACGGGTTTTTTTCCGAGCTGAGGATTTGGGTTCTATTTTATTTAATTTTTTAATATAACTTTGTTAAAGAATATGCCCGAGCCCAATCAAAGAATCAGTATGTGATGTATACTTTGGATTTGATTCATTTGACAAGAAATTAACTTTTAAGTTGTCTTGCCCTAGATTTAAGGGTTGTAGTTATTTTCCTTTTCGTTTGTGTCTAGTTAGGAGACTCAGCACCTAAGATGTGTCTGAATGCATTCGTTGCAAAGGGGATTATAATATAACATTCAAAATCGTTTTTGAGTCTGATCCTATTCATATGGAGAGAAAATTTCTCAACTTATATAGTTAAAAATTCTTGATGTTGAAATTCACTCTATGACATAATCAAGAACATGAGAATGAAAAAAATGAAATACAAACAAGAATTTACATAGTTCGGTTTCCTGTATAGAGAATCATGTCCATGTTATGAAATCCCTCGTCACATGTAGTTACCGATGAGGGTGTTTGATTACCTTTATAGAACCATTATGATTTAGAGATAACTTAGAGTTAGCGTCTAATACAATCATATTTGTTTTGTTTCTCATTGAATTAGGAAATTGAATTCTAATAGAACTCTCTTGAACAATGGTTTCTCCAGCACTTTGACATGTGCCAAATTTTAAGACTTAAAGCGAGATCCCCGTTTTTAGTAACTAAAACCATGATTAATGGTGTTAAGTTCGATGTTAAGTTCAATCTTAGCTAATTTACTAAAAACATATCTCACTTTGAGATTGGACATATGTCAAGAATTCGACTCTGTAAGTTGGGAATTTTTCTCTCCAAGTGGGTAGAGGATCCACAGACTCAATAAAATACAAGATAAATTACATATATATTTTTTGAGTTTGTAAATCATTTTACGTTTATATACTTTTAAATCCTTTTTATTATAAATGTCTTTGTCCTCAATGAAAGTGCTAACATTTAACGGAAATCTATTAGCGCCTCTACCTTGTACACCTCACAAGTTCGAAATTACAAACGTCAAAGGATAAGACCATCCATATATTTGTGTGGGACAGACAAGTAGATGGGTATGAACGTGCTTGTTTGCAATGTAGTCATCAATATGTATGCAAAATGTGGGTCTACTGACAATGCATATGGATTTTTTTAATGCAATACCCTATGCTAGGAGTCTTCTGCTATGAAATACCATAATCATGGCACTTACAATAAAACATGTTGATTTATACATTTTAAAGAAGTATACATTCATTTTTTGTCAATTTTACAATCAACCGAACAACTTGATAAAATGAATTTGACTTCATCCCATTTGTAAGCAAATAACATAAAAAGGGGGAGGGGAAGAATCAAAGATCAGAATGTATGAACTTTTTTTAATAATAAAAGAAAAAATATATTAATCCATATAGATTTGTTTACAAGATATCCATATGAAACAAATTTATGCCTTTTATCCAATCTGCTGATTCAGATTTGAGATACAACGCTTCCTTCAGCACAACTGACAATCTTCCTCAGAACATGAACAAGATAATGCCATGGCCGCCAGTCGCTATGAAATGGATCAAGGAGCTTCAAATTGCTGCACCAAATGTCTTTCCAACAAAAAATGCTATTATGTCCATCTGGATCTACTCGTGAGATTAATTAAAAAACTAAAGGCACATCAGAATAGTACAGTATAACATAGATATATAAGGAGCAACCAGTTCATCATCAAGATATGAGAAAAAATAAGTGATTACCCTGTGTCTGATTGTTACAATGAACAAGTGCCTTATAAGAACACTTGGAAGAGAGCTCCTAAGAGTCATGGTTCCTTTAACATAAGGTACCGGATCCATTGAAATGAGAGGAACCAACAGCATTTAATAATAACTAAATATTATGAAGAGTTGAAAAAATGTTTATGCCAATGATACCAATGGTATAAAAGCCCCTTTATATGCATTGGTAACATACATCTAGTATACTGAAGAAATTATGATGAATTCATAGTTAGTCTTTCAATATACTGGAAGTATGTTACTACTGCATATAAAGGAGCTTTTGTACCATTGATATTGTTAGGAGAATTATTTTTTAAATTCTAATATTTATTATTATCATATGGTGTTGACTACTCCCATTTCAGAGGATGCGATACTTCTTGCTAAAGAAACCATGATTCTTGTTGTTCTTTTTCAACAAGATACCCTTTGTATTGTGTTATCCTGCCATCTATCTCTTGTATCTGTAGAATAGGAGAAAGTAAATTAACATCTTCAAACTAAGTTATTAACCAAGTAATTATCTTGTAACCAATAGTTGCAATGAAATATACCTATATAAGAACACCAAAAGAATTTCCAAGAGACCAAAGCAACATAAACAAAGATAGTAGTGGTTCCTTTAACATAAGGTATCGAATCCATTGAAACAAGAGTAGTCAACAACATCCAGTAATTACTAAATATTACGAAAAGTTGCAAAACAATTTATGTCAAAAAATACCAATGGCATAAAAGCCCCATTATATGCATTGGTAACATACCTCCAGTATATTGAAGAAAGTATGAAGAACTCATAGTTAGTCTTTCAGTATACTGGAAGTATGTTACCGCTGCATATAAAGGGGCTTTTGTACCATTGATATTGTTGGCAAAAACTATTTTTCAACTTCTAATATTTAATATTACCCTATGGTGTTGGCTACTCCTGTTTCAGAGGATGCGATCACTTCTGTTAGAGAAACCACTCCTCTCTTTCTCTTTGTTTTCTCAAACAAGTTGCTCTTCTAGTTGAGTAACTCTCATACCTGCAAAACAAGCAAAACTAAAAGAGCAACCCTCAGAATAAGATCAAACTATTTTCTGTTAGACGAATGTGGGATAGGAAACCAAAACTCGTTCTGCTTTCTTGGAACATGGTGAAGGGCTTATATACAAGTTTGCAGAGGGGAACCATTTTTTGGTCTCAAGGGAAATAATCCTCCTGAAGAATAGGAAATTGACCGGATGCAGGAATTACCAGATAAATAGGAAGGTTGAAAGGGTTGAGATCGTTTTCTGTGAATGAGACTCATTCTTCCAGAAAAAATAGGAAAATGATGGACAGTAATGGGTTTTGTAGTTATTGAACCTGTGTTCCAACTTGGTTAATTACCTTGAATGTCCAATTATTTATTTAATTTATTTTTTCGCTTTCCTGGTAACATTGTGTTTGGACCCCAAGAAAAAACGAAAGTGAAAAAAGGGATAATACAAAGTTCGTAAACATATTTGATTTTGAATTTGAAAGGATCTAATTATTTTTAAGCCAGATTATATTAAAAGTTGAATGACATGACAACAAGCAATGTTACTTATATACTTTAAATAGAAGAGAAGGATAACATAAAAGCATCATTATTAATGATTTAAATAGCATAAAAACATACAATATATCTGAAAGCGAATGGTATCTTCAAATGTTCCTCAACTTAGATCCTTTGTCCAGACTAGTGCATTTTCATTTATCCAATGACAAACTTCAATCTGACCCGGGCCAAAACCCAACCACTTAAAAGCATGATGGTTTGGATTCCAAGTAGACGTATCATAGTGGCATGCCATGATCGCGTGATTCATATTATTCCGGGCATGTATAACAACTGAATACACTTTTACTTTAGGTAAAATATGGCAGTAATAGACTTGAAATGGGAATGGCTGACTATGACATAAGGCTGGTGGTTCAGAGAGGTTTCCATATACAAGTCTCACAGATGCAATTGTGACATTCTCATAAGATCCTTCAATGCTCTCAGTACTCCATACATGTAGATGGTGCCCTAACTTCTTAACAATAAAATCGATTAGATCTTCAGCAGAAGTCACACAGGTGTATTCCTCACCCTGAATGTGTGTCTTTTCACATGACTTGAGGGTGCTTTTAATATATTCATCCATGTTTGATTCATCAACTACACCAAACAACTTCTTTAATTCGTTGATTCGAGCAAAAGAAAATAGAGTTTTTGATGCCAAAGATCGTGGTAAGAATGATTTATATGGCATTGGATCTCTTAAATCAGGGATAGGCATGAAAGCTCCTTCCTTCACCATTGATTCCCTGAAAAATGGCAATCCCCCTTGTTTGGCAACTGAGAGGGTTATATCTTTTGGAGAGGTTTCATAAACTATCCTATCACCATTCCACTGGGCTAATGGTGGTAATTAAGGTTGTTGCAACTGAGAGAGGTTTATCCCTAGGAGAGGTTTCATAAACTATCCTGTCACCATTCCACTGGGCTATCGGTGGTAGAATTGTGTCGTCTGTTGCCTTCATCAATATTGTATTTGAGGACCAAGCAATATTGGCTTGTTTACAAAATGAATGCAAGTGAGAAGACAATTCATTTTTCTCCATAAGTTTTAAAAACATTGTTGTGTGATAGAAGCTTAAGGGAGAAGCCTTCACAGCTAACCAATGAGGAGGATGTGAAAGATTAATATGATCTTCCCAATATTGTAAGAAAGCATTCTTGGCTTGAGAACCCTGCAATTTCATGGGTGTAAATAATGTCAAATAAGAAGGAATAAGGAACAACTATGCTTTAAATAAAAGACAATGCAAAAAATATCATTTTTCTTACAGTTAAGTATGCTACAATAAAAAATCCAAGCGACAACATGGGATGTTTCATGCTGGAAGTAAATGAGTGAAAAGATTTGGATCTAAGTCGTGCATCTGGGGTTTTATGTTGAATTTGGTTTATGGAGAGATAGATGTGTGAATATTTATAGAGGGGAAATTTCGTATTTTGTCAACAAATAAAATAGGAGGGGGGATTCAATACCCTAAACGGGTTCTTTTAGCAAGTCATATAGGGAGCTGCATCAATGAATGAAATAAAACAGTATCATGCATGGGAGCACAAGTACGTAGGTCAATTCATACGAGGAGGAGAAAAACAAGCACGATACCACTAGTGAGATAGACAAATAAAACAACCCTTGCATCCTTATGTATATTTCTGTTCTTGGCATTTAAATATAAATGTATTGTGCAAAAAGAGTGGCAAGGTTAACACCAATAACAGCCGAACTATCAACTTAATTCTCTTTTACAATTGCACCAACTAAATAAAAGACATGTAACGTACAACATGTGAATTTGAATATTTTTCATTCAAAAAGGAAATTGCAAGCTAAAACCAAAACCCAAAAAAAAGAAGGAAGAAGAAGGAGGATTTCTCATTACTTGACAAAAAAAAGGATGCCAGAAATTCTTTTAAAACAAAAATATATGATTGAAAATTTGTTGTGATGATGTTTTATACAATTAAGAAGTAAAACTGTAGGGAACAAAGTCACACTATACAATTGTTACAAAAGAATAACCTTTCATATGGTTTGCTTCATAAACAATCCAAATTGCCTTTGTTAATTAGAGCCAATTTTGAGGCTTCCAGATAAAAAAATATGACCATGAATAGGAAATTTTGAAAGGAGGAAAAATTTAAGCATCGAAAGAATTGGTGAGAGTTAGGCAGAGAAAGATATTTTAATTGTCATTCAAAGAAAATTTCATGGTAGCTATCGCTGATAGAATTTTAGCCAAAAAAGATACGGCTGATAAAGCAAACATGCTAAATTTTTTGTTTCAGAATAGAGCTTTAGCGGGAAAAAAGATATGGCTAATAAAGCAACTCGCTAAATTTTTTGTTTAAGAACTTTCTCTTCCCTTTTGGTATAGCTGTTTTAGAAGTTTTCTGGCAAAATGTTATAGGTTGTTAAAGGTGATGAGCAATTTCAACCAAACAGATATTAAAAAAAATTGGTCTACGACTAGGGAGGGAAAATATTATTATATGCTATATAAGAATTAAAAGATGATATATGGGTAATGGGTTGCAAAAGATAACACTCTAGATATTCTTTCCGGTTGAGGATAAGACTTCAGATTTAACCCTAACCCTAAAACTGAAGCATTTCAACACCCCAAAAAAAAAAACAAAAAACTGTAGGATACACGTCTCAGACTGTCAGTTTATTTGTTTAGAAGAAATACACGGCCGTTAAGGAGTAAAAAAAACACTAGGCTAGTTCTCATTCTTCTTGACAGCGATCGCTTGAAGTTCTGCTTTAAGTTGGAGAAGAAAGAGAGGGAGTTGGCGAAGAGTCTGATTCCGAGTTTGAGTTGAAGTTCTATTTCCTCAGAAGACCAACCGGATAAGGATTTGAATTTTCAGATCATTCTCTTACTAAACGTCCATGAACTCTGATAGATTGATAGATGGATGGATTGCAGTTGAGCTCAGGGAGAGCGGTAGCAGTAGAACCTGAGATACCAGACAAGTAAGTTATTTCTGATCTTCTTTCTCGGAGAGGATCTCCTGAGTCCTCACCCACTTCTTTCAGTTTAGAAGCATATTCTAAAGTGCTGTGGAGAAGAACAATTATTCTATAGAGTAAGTGAATATCACCCCCACAGGAAAAGGGAAAGGGGGGGGGGGGGGGGGAAGCTATTCTCACCCCGCTATTCTCATCCACTTACTTAACCTCATAAATCTATGAGTTAAATCTTTGAGTATACTCCTTCAGAAGCTTGGAAAAAGAAGAGGTGTTGGTCTCTAACAGTTTGGCTGCGAATCATATTCTAATACCTGACCTGTTTAAGACAAGAAATGAAACAATTTGGTCATGCAAGTACTAAAAAAGCATGAGAAGACAATAAATAAATAAATAAATTTGGTCGAACATTAGAAGACAATTAAACTCATATAATTTTGGTGCATTAATTAGTAACTACTTAAAGGAGGAGAACCAGATCAGTATCAAGAATTAATGTTATCCTATGTGCAATTGTGATGATAGTACATCTAGAGAATTCTAGATTAAGTGTTTTTTGAATTAGACAGTCAGTCATGGTATCTACAGATGCAGTAGCTTCATAGAGCACTGAAACTTTGCACCTTTTGAGTAGTACCCGTCTTAGACGGACTAGTTGTCTCTGACCCATGCTTCAATTCTCTCCATTATTAGTCGCTATGATAGTCACAAAAGTGGATTAGCCATTCAGGATCTTATTCCATGTTGGGTTATTCATTTATAAACAAATTTTTTATTCATAGATAATTGATCTTGAGAAATTGATATAGATGAACACAAGAATAAATCTACCTTTACAATGGAGCTTTCCTTCTTTCTTTCTAACTTCCTCAACAAGTTGACATTTATTTAAAGCCTAAACAATAAAAATCCATATCAAATTACTACTCCTTTGATTATTCAACGTAACATAGAATTAATTGTTAAAGATATCAAGGCAATGGTTGCCAAATGGACAAGGCAGGAAAAATAATGCACATTCTATCCAATGAAATGATTTTATACCACAAGTAATACTCTTCGGCCCAATTCCACTCGACTTCTTGATCTTGAGTTCCTAATCTACATAATCACGCCTTGCTCCTCTTGCCCTCTTTTAATATAAATCTTTTTTTTGACCAAAAAAAATTTTTTAATCGAATATAACAAATTAAACTTCTAACACCTAGCAGCTGATGAGGTCCACACTGGTCATCAGGCATGAAGAACCCCCAAGATTTGAATGCTGTGAAGGTGAAGGTGTTAAGAGACTGCGGAAGAGTAGCAATAGCATTGTTACGTCCTGGGTTTCCTTCATGGATGTAGTCTTCTTACAGCTCTCTTTATGTTTTTTATAGTGAACAAAATTCTCCAAAATATTTGAATAGCTATAATCATCTAGCCATATATGGTACAAGGAGCATATTAAAAGGGCAAATTCTCGAATCCGGCCCCCCCCCCCCAGCACGGCCGCTGACCCACAAACAGGGGGCCCACGGATGAAAAAATTATTTTTTATTTTTTTCAAAAAGTGTTTTTTACCTTGGGCCCCACTGTTTTGTGTGGTCAGGAATCGACGGGGAGCCCAGAACCCGTCCGGGGAGCTGATCCGGACTCCAAATTCTCAATCATGGCAGAAAAGCCTTGATGAGTAAAATTTTGGATATATCCTGGTCTAAGCACAAAAGTAGATTCATCATTCACTAAGCAAACTTTGAGAACATTGTCGGATTCTGACAGTTATATTGTGTCTGGTGTGTTTCCCTAAATACAGACTGAAAAGTAGAATTTGACAAGAACTCGCAGGCTTGAGACTTGTATTTCAGAATGCTTTCTTTGCATAGGAAACCAAATCATGAACCCCACCTTCAACCTGTGCTGCTCCTGTCCTCACCTGCAAATCACAGAAATGGATAAGCAAAACAAAATAAATCTGTTATTGAGCAAAATAAGTAAATCCAGAACTAAGCTTCTCATTTTATGGGCTCTCTTTCGCATTCCCCATGATAACAAACTTTATTCCTTTTCACCTCCTATTGATGTGTTAACTTCAGAACTTCTTTATTATTATTATTATTTTCCATCCCTTCCCATTCTTGTAATATCTATCATATTTACCCTCGCCTCGCATCTCAATTCCTGGTTGGTTATTTCCTAGAAGTAAATCTGAAATTTCAGCCATTAGATTCGTTTCTTTTTCTGTTAAAAATCCAATTATGTTATTATCCCTAGTTACTATTTGCTGCCCAGTAGACCCATACCCAGATTTGAATCTAAAGGAACTCGATGGTAAGAGATGAAGTTCAGTCTGTAATTAAAGACTAAGAAAAGCCTAGGGTTAAGACGTGGTAGAGACCAATCATGAAGAGGATCCAAAGAAGTATTAATTTGCTACAACTAAAACTAAGAAGATTGTTGGAAAAGCAAAGGACGAAGATATGTGAAGACCTTTATAACAGTTAAGAACACAATGGAAGCTCAAAAAACTATCTATAAGTTAGCAAAAATAAAGGAAAGAAAGTACAGAAGTTGACCGTATTGGATGCATTAAAAGAGAAGATGGTACCATACTAACAAAAGGTGAAGACATCAAGATAAATGGAAAGGTTATTCAACATCCTACTAAATGAAGTTATCAATGAAGATGCCATTGAGACATACATGAAATTTAGAATGTCTGAAGTAAAGTGCACCTTGAGGATAGAAGTAATTTAGGTAACAGAACCAACAAGGTCCCAGAAGAAATATGGAAACCTAAGGTATCAGTGGTTTGTCTTGGCTCACCAGGCTGTTTTAATTAAGTTATGAGCATTACAAAAATGCCAGTTAAATGGAAGAAAAGCATTGCAATATTGGTTTTGCCCAAATAAAAGTGCTACTCAGAGCGGCAACAACTATAGTTGCATAAAACCAGCAATGAGTAAATACAATAAACCACAGGACAAGATTAGTGAAACTACTACTACAATGGAAAATCAAGAAATATTTAGACTTCAAGAAGGATGTCCATGTCATATGGCCTTTATTGACCTAGGAAAATTTTTGACACAGTCCCTGCTGCAGCCTCAATTAGGGAGTCAAAACAAGGCAGCACACTTCCAAGATCTTCAATAAAATCAGCCCAAAATCAGATTTTGAACCAAGCTGTAGAGGGGTATTCTGGGTATAGTGGTTGGACTCAAATAAACCTTTAAAAGGAATTTGTATGCAGGTCCTAAGGATGCTATGGTGTGAAAACTGGCTAAATTTGATAGCCGGTTCGAGAGTCCTAAATTTAGTAGAAATTTGAATCCTAGTAGGTCTCTGGGTCGAGAGGTTTTCGATGGAGCTGTAACTTGGGGGGGAATGTAGACTTAAAAAAGAGAAAGGGTTCCTCCAAGTTTGAGTCAATTCCAATGGTCAAATTGGCATAGATCCGACTTGGAAATTTTGATGTCTAAGGAATCCGAAAATTAAAGGAAAAAAGTACAGAATAAATAAAAGAATGTAGATCGGGGATAGGTCAAAACCTCAAGCTTCATAGAGAGGTTGGATGTTTGAAAAGAAAATGATTTATCACTCCTTTAATGCCAGTTTTATTGACTTATGGAATTTAAAGCACTAGATTCCTCTTCTCATGAGAGAGATTCTCACAGCCACTGCTGAAAATCGAAATTTACTTTAAAGTTTAACCTAGTCTAATTTGTTCTTCCATGCTCAGGCATATAAATAATAAGGCATAAAGCCTTACAACTTGCAATTTAAAAAGTTAAAGGGACTCTTAAAAATAGAAATAATAAAAGGAAAATGACTCTCTAATTAACTGTGTAACAAACTCCTAATACACTCATGACTTTTTCAAAACTAACTTGACACTAATTAAATGACTGATGACTGATAAATGATAACTCTTCCATTTAATCTAGTCTTGTGACCACTTAATCACTTAAAAGTGGCCCAAAAACAAAAAATAAGTTCATGTACCTTTGTAGTACCACTATTTTGGGTCATTGAGGAGGCCCACTAATAAATAAACCAAAGGACAAGGGCTTAACCCTTATATAACCCATCCCTAAGTTTATTCATAGGGGAAACAAGCCTAGTAGAGGCTGGATCTGCATCAGTCCCTAGAAAGCTAAAGAATAGTATTGTTGTGAAACCCAGCCCTAACCTTGACCCGGAAACCCTGTTGTTTGTAGGTCCGACAACCCGAAGTAAAGCAAGAAGTCAGCTATGGGCCATCCCAGTGGAAGACTTGGTGACTGGCTTTGAATCCATGAGTGTTGATGTCAGTGTTCCATTTATGGAAACTGTATCCTGATGAAGATCGGATTAGTTGATGGACTTGGAGTGCTCTCTGTCATGGTTCAAAGGCATTTCTACCTACTAGGTAAGTCACTTGGTGTGTGTGCAAAACCCCTTGATGTTTGGATTTGATCTGAGCCTTCATTTCCCTGTTTTGGTCTTGCTGTTCTGATTAGTCGACTCATTGGTCAACTGGACTGTCGACAGGACCAGTCAACCAATCCAATCAACCAATGGGTTTTGTTTTTGCTAATTAGGTCTTGCTTGCTCTATTTAAGTGCAATCTCGAGTCTACTTCATATTTGCTGCCTCCAAACTCTTTGAAACGTACCAGAGACCTCTGCAAGACATCTTCCTTTCATCCTTGGTTGATCCCTCGCAAGAACTCAAGTAATCTTCTTCCTCTTGCATCAAAAGGTATGTCTACACTCTCTTCTTCTTCATCATCTTTGATTTTCTTTCCTTTTTGGGTTGAGACAGTAGAGAAGATGTTGCATTCTCTGTTGCAAACATCTTTTTACTTATCTCTCATGATTTCCTAAGGATTAATGGCTAAAGCAATGATCTTAATCATGATCATTGCAAGCTTTTGAAGGAATCATGATCTAAATCATAATCTTGTTTTCGTTCATCTTTTGATTTAAATTCTGATCTTCTTAAATCTATTTTATTGATCATATTAGTAGTCAATCGCTGTGTTTTCTTTACAAGATCTATAACCTATCAATCTCTAGTTCTTTCTCCTTGATCATAACATGTTCTTTCTTCTAGAACCATGATTGATCTAATTATGGTAACTTTTGTTTCCTAATTTGTAACTTGAAAACTTGATTCCATTAGTGTTTTGAAGTTCTCTATATACTAGGATGCTGCCATTGTAGTTTACCCCTTGTTTAGTACCCTTTTGAAACACCAAATTCGGTTCTTTACTCTCAAAATTCTGATTTTTGAAGGCCACTATCTCGGTTGGTCAACTCATTGGTTGACTGAGGCAGTAGACCAAGTCAATCGACCAATGAGTACAACAACTCCATATTTGGTCTGTTTTGGATGTTTTGATATCTTTCCTTCTAGGTATCTTTCCTAATATGTTGTATACACTTGTTTAGGACCTTCTTCTCAAGTTTTGTCAAGATCTTACTTGATTTCTTAAGATTCCTTTGAGAGTTATAAAAGGTAAGGATGGTTACTTCCTTAACTACATAGATTGCATATCTTAGTTTCTATATTTGAATCTTGTTAGTTTATTTCTTTAATTAGATTCTTGCAATGTTATACTACTGTTGTACTATCTTGATTTCAGTAGCATTACTTGTTTATGATTCATGTATGATTTACTTATTAATTATAAGCAAGCTATATGTTGTTATTGATTTCTTTCCATATATGAAGTTACTACATATGTGATGTTATGGATTCATGTTTGTGTATGATTAAGTATGGTTTGGAAAGGGGAGGTGTCCTTTTGACACTTTTGTCCTTGGACTACTACGGGAATATTATGGGATGTTTCTGGAGACGCCCTTTGGACACCTTCCTAAACTGTTGGATGACATATTTAGGGTTGTCTAGTAGTGTTTGGCTAGGATGTCCCGTTATGTCAGACCCTAATCGGAGGGGTATTGAGACCGAACGACCCGTGGTAGCAATGGGGATTCATGGGCGCTCAAGACCGGTAACCAATCCGTGAGAGGACAGGAATCACATTGTGGGGACCATTTATCGGTAGGGTTGCATATGGTTAGACTTGGGCTCACGGGCGCTCAAGACCGGTAACCAACCCGTGAGGGGACGTGAGAGCTTCCCGTTTACCATATGTGGATGACCTATAGGGTTGATGAGTCCGTAGTCAGGGACTATGAGGACTCTAGTGTGAAGGATACCGGAAAGGATTGCCAGGGGCGAGGAATGGACGTATCTGGATCTGACTTGATGTAACTAAGTAGGAGACTTGCATTTGGCTAGGCTTTAACCCTGACATGCGCCGGTACTTAGACCAATGGTGATGTGAGAGAGTGGTGACCTATACCCCCAGCCATGGAATGTCCCGAGGGATGCCGGACCCACTACCAAAAGGCATTGTGTGATGAGACCTTCCTAAAGAAGTACGGTGTTATGACTTAAAGCATGTCTGCCAATAGAGACCAGCATACATAGAGTTAGAATCATATTGCATCATGTGTTTCATATCATATAGCATTTTACTTTGCTTTGAAATCCTGCCATTTATGTTGTTATGGATTAACTGCCTTACTGAGTTTCTTTGAAACTCATTCCTTTTGTACAATGTTTTGTTAGACTACTCTACAGGTTCTGAGTATCATGACTGCTCGTATGAAGAAGCACAAGGAGAAGAGGCATATCTCCAGGAAGGTGATTGCGGTTACAACAAAGACACTGAAGATTCCGCGGGTGGTTATGCTGCGTACGATGCTTAGTCCGACCATAGAGTGGAAGCGCCCTTGCGCCATTTTTGAGATTTATACTTATAGAGATGTCATCTATAAGATTGAGAACAATTTAGTTACTTATTGTACCTGCTATTGGGATTAGTTTTCATTCCTTTTCCTTTTCTTTTAGTACTACTTTTCCGCTGGTTGTAAAGTGGGATTCCGCCTCACTTTACTTTATTGATTTGGCATTCTGATTATCTTTCGTACTCTGATTATATATGATTTACTCTTTCCTTATTTGGATCTTTTGTTTATCTTTTGCACATTGATTATTATTGTTCATGATTATGTTATTATCTATGTGGGAGGCTGATTACCTCGATACTTGGTCTTTGGGGCTGTGGATCACACACTCGGGTATGCCAGGTAGGGTACCGGCTGGGTGGATGTGACAATTGCAGGTAGAATGAAGATGGAAAATATAATGTACTACTTAAGTTGCACTAAAATAATGAGGTGGTGAAGTTTGATGAGTGGAGAATCCGCAAAGTGATTATTTCCAGAGCAAATCATAAATAAAGGTGTGATATAGGAGGATGCATCACACAGAATTAAAATAGAGATGAAGTAGAGATGTGCATCTGTGCTTCTGAAGTCTTTTATGATTGAGCATTCCTCTAAAACTTTAATTTAAATGACCACTGGCTATGATTTTTGGTATCCATTGCTGGGCAATTAAGAGGCATCATATAGATGAGTTTAAACTCAACTTAGTAGAAATGAGGATGTTAAGGTGGATGTGTGCTTCAACCAAAAAAAGAAAAGGTGGATGTGTGGCAAAAATTGCAAGCATTGTGAATAAACTTAGAACCAATAGGTAATACTGCAATAGAAGAAAAGGAGATGAAACTGCAAGGGAGCAATAGTTAGGCAGTCAACCACCCCCCTCCCCAACCCAAAAAGAAATAAATAAAGACCCAAACACCTCCTGTTTCTTTTACCAACATTATATAATAACCAGAAGAGTTACATCTGAAAAAGGAAATCGACTTTTTGTAAAGCAAGAGAAAATAAAATAGAATTCCTACTCTTAACAAAGAAACATAAATCTTGCCCAACTAGGAAATGATATTAACTAATGCTAGGAGATATAATATCCAGCTACGGTAGGGACATTCCCCCTTCAGCGGTATCCACCAAACACCCCATGACATACATCTTTAACAGGGATAGAATAAGGAACAATCATATTAGAGAGGATTTGGTGATAGCTCCCATACATAACCATGAGAAAGTTGTTTTAAGGTGACATGATCATATTCAATGGAGGCTTTTCGGTGCTCCAACTCAGAGGAGTGATTTTTATCAAACTAGAATAGCCAATGGCATGAAATGAACAAAGGAGAAGTAGTGAAGAAAGACATGCATAGCTTAGGCCTTGTGTGAAATCCCCTAGAATCCTAACCCTTTAACCCATGGTTTCAAGACCGCAAACCCAGAGCTCAAGTTGGCGACAACTTTGGTCCGTTTGAATTGAACTCGGAGGTTTGAAAATGGAACCTATGGAAGTGGATGACCACCACGAAGGAGACTCGGCCACTCTAATGGAGTTCAAGAGGAGAGAGAGTCAGTCCGAAAAGCATAAAAAGAAAATTTTGGAATGCCCAGAAACCGATGCTAGAGGACTCAAATTTCAAGCTAAACTATACCATTGATCAGACCTTAAAATGACCTTTCTACCCATACAAAGATCACCAGAATCGGCTCTCGAATGAAAGAGATAGAGGGCCGGTTGATAGGGCCAGTTGCAAAGCTAGTTCAACCGCCGCTGCCCAGTTTCTGGGTAAAATCGGAATTTCGAGTTTTAAAACCCTATTTTAGGTGTCTATCTCCTCATAAATGCATTTCTTTATGTTAGAGTGGGGTTGAGAGCTGGGGTGGAGAAAGCCAAGGAGTTTGGTGGATTACTTGCTCGTGGTGAAGCATCAAAGCACGAATCATCGCAATAGCTCATAGAAATGTGAGCATTCATGAGGATATTTATGAGCAATGAATGCTATGTTGTGGTGGAAGTTGATGTTGGGTAGTATTGAATGTTTCTTTCTACCTCCAATTATGCCTCCCAACCCCAATGATTGTTGGTTCATGCAAACCTTTCCATTCGACACCAATTTGACCTCTCTAAGACGCCCGCAGGCAAACTTGGATAACCTAAATTGGGGGTTTTTGTTTTTTAATCAATTGGGATGCTTGAGAGGTGTTTTGGGGACCCTAATGATGTTAGATTGAAGACCCCAAAGCCCCATTTTAAGTTGATTTCAAAACAGAGCCGAAATCAACCATTTTGGTCGCAGCCCTAGAGTGGGCGGTTGAGCGGGGCGGTCAACCGGCATTGGTATGCTCGTTCAACCTCCCCCTATGTTGGGTGTGTGTAGTGACCCCCCTTAACCCCCAATCGATCCCCGACTTACCTTCGTTTGATTTCTCATGATTCTAGGCTTAATTTGACTTGATTGTACCCACTTTGGTGGATTTTTTTAGACTTTGGAGAGTGTTGCCAACATCTACAGGTGAGGAATACATTGCCATTATCTTATGCATTTGAATTGCTTAATTTCATCGATGTAATATAATTATTTGAAATGCATGAGACTTTGCAAGACGAAAGGTAAAGTATTGTATTCTTAGTTACTTTTCGAATCACATAAATGATGATGTGATTATGATACGTGTATGGATGTGATGGTGGGATACTATCCTCTTGTATGTATACACCAACTGGGGTTGTGGGTTCACCCATTACTCTGGTGACTTTATATTCACTTAGACCTAGATACATGGTTAATAGGTGTCTAGATGTGGTGGCTAGTGAACACTTGAGTGCTACTACCCTTTTGGTTAGGGTATTGAAGCCGAGTAACCCGCAATGTCAGTGGTTGCGTCTTATAAGCATCAAGCAAGCCCACTGCCATCATGAAGTGGTAGGGTTGCATATGTATATTGTTGGGCTCGTGTTATTTTCAGTACGATGTGCGATTTCCGTGGGGACGCCACAAGAGTATCTGCCTATACATATGTGGAAGACCACAGGATTAGGAATGCAATCCAAGAGATGCCTCCCATTGAGGATACCAGTCCTAGGTGGAGAACGCTATTGGGCCAAGAAATGGCTCTCGTTGAGGAAAGATATCCGGACCATATGTAATACAAGACCATCTGACTATCCATTGGACCTAGAGTTATCTCGAACACGCATCATTTCTCAGACCAAATGGTGATGTGAGAAAGTGGTATTCCCCAACCACGGATTAATATGACTTGACCCAACAATCGCGGAGAACTCAAAAGATGCCTCTTTGGTGTATAATTTAATGCGTGTCTACCATAGAAACCTAATGGTTAGAGTTTGGGGCATACTTGCATATTCATTTACTATTCATCTCATTATCATATATACATGGTTGTTATTGAAATCGTGATGGATGCGTGTAATACATGGTTATGTTGACCTCATTGAGTTCTATTGAACTCACTATAAATATATATATACATATATAAAAAAGAACTTATCACAGGTTTGAGGATTCCATTTAAATGGAGGATCTTATCACAAGTTATGAGGATTCCATTTAAATGGAGGATCTGCCACAAACAGAATGCTTTGAAGGACCAGCTAGTGAGGAGGTGGACTCGCATGGAGCTTCGTGTCCATGCTCGGATTGCTCCTATGGCCGTCTACTTTTTTAGGGCCCGGCGGTGTCTTTGGAGATTATAGTTTCCCTCATAGCCCTTTGTTATGTTATGTTATTTTTATTGAGCCCATAGAGAGGGATGACGCCGTTTTTCGTCGAAGAACCTAGACTTCCACTGTGAACATTTTCCTTTCTTTAACTCTGACGATTAAACTCAATTAACTTTGGATAATGACTTGGATTAATTAATGGATGATTGTAATTACTTGATTATTATAACTTTGACCTTTTTACCTTAATATCTTCTTGCTTTGATTATGTTATATTGTAAAGTGTTATGGGTTTGGTCGTGAACCTTGATCTTGTAGTGTATCACCCCCACGCGGGTATTCGGGTATCACCGGATCCAGCTGGGTCGGGTGTGACACCTTGTATTAAATATAACCTCAAAGAGAATAGCTGGGTTTTGGGTGGGATCCATGTAGCCAGCCCCATTTTTGCTGGGATAAGGCTAAGTTACGTCTTGTTGAGATCTAGATGCAGATATAGCCATATCATTGTATCAAAATCTGACGGTTAAAATCTGAAGTCAGACATGGAAAACATTGAGCAATCAGATCAGATCTCTTGAAACCATTAGTAGGCCCATTACCTGCAGGTTAATTAGATCAATTAGATCTGATCAAAAGTGCACGAAAACTATAGCCATCTGAAAAGTTCACCACAAAATTAATGCCCCATTACAGTGAACTGAATGTGTCCAATGCCCACGATATAGGCATGAAAATGAACCTGATAAGTGGATGAAAAGTGTATTTGATTGTTTTGAGTGGCTCTATTGAAGACCAGCAGATGTTTTTTTTTTAAAAAGCAGAAGTATCTGTCATTGGATATACCCCAGGTCTGTAAAATCACTCCTAATACATATTATAATGTATAGCTTCTGATGAGACAGAAAATCTCTCCCTCATTCCTATATGAAGAAAATATTTCACTGGGAACAATGCAGATATAGAGAATATTCAGAACAGTAAGAAAGTACATTATGCAGAAACCATAACAACTGTGGGATGTACACAAGTAAAAGACAACATACCTCCAGCCTCAATACCCCAGTATTTAGAAGGTTGTGAGCAGACTCCACAGAGGATGCACCAACATCCTGGAACCCTTGCTTGACTGCTTGCATTGTGTAAGGAATAAACTTCAATACAGAACCTTTATCTACTACAGCTCCTACAACTCCCTGGGCTACCTTTAGCTTAGATGTATCCCCCAGGTACCGGGCATCACTTCCTTTTGTCATGGCTTCAAGAGAACCCATGCCTCTGTACTTTTTAATTCGACAACCACCCTAAGAACAAAAAAATGTCAAAAGAAATTATGTCTAGGTTGGCGCAAAAGAGGGACAGCATATGCAACAAAACAAAGACAAGGATGTACTAACACATAGCACCAATTGTACAGGACTAAATTGTGAATTGCAACAAAATCACTGAGGCACCTGGAGCAGATTTGATAATAAATTCAAAAACAATCCATGAGGCAACTGTCAGATAGTGTTGTAGCAGACTGACAAATACAAAACACGACAGATTCAATAACCAACATTCAGTAGGAATCCATAGGCGAGTAGATTATCTTCCACACCATCATCAGAAAGTATTTAATGCAAGGGTGGCACAACAAGAGCAAACACCAAATAATGCTGTAAACATGGTTATGAAAGCAACTGGGAGACCAACGTCATTGGAAAATTGTCAAGCAGACATCTAACCCTAGGCACAAAGTATATCTAATATAGCAATGACTATTTTATAAAATGGTGCTTATAATAGCACAAAAGTGTTCTCATTAGTCATTATGCCAGTAACAACATAATATGAGAAAATTAACATATAATAAACAAAGCACAGGGATGTAATATTATATTCAAAGAGAAAAACTTTTTTTTTTTGGATGAATAAAGACTTTCATTACCAAAAGCCAGAGGGGGAAGATAGAATGTACAAGAGAAGAGGGAAGCAAACAGAGACATCGGCCTTCCAAATCAAGTCTAAAGATCTGGAGCTGGGAATCCATCTCCTAAGGTTCCATTCCCAGTTTCCCACCATAAGTGAGATACCATAGCACCGAACACCAGCTTACCAACAACGTCACAAATAGAGTTACCCAGGAAGGATCTCAAAAGCCAAGACCAATCCCTGAAATCCAAAAGATCATCTAGAGTGGGGCCAGATGGAGGATGTGGCTTCCCCCAGATAGAGAGAGAGAGAGAGAGAAAGGGTAAGATAAGAAGAGATAGTTAACATCGTCAAGATCATTCCAACAGAGAATGTAATTGGGGCCGACTGAGAGGTGTCTACGGGTGAGAAAAGTTTTTTTTTTTTTTTTGGGGGGGGGGGGGGGGGAAGTAATGGTTAAAGGTTCTCCAGATAGTGAACAAGTGGCGGGGGGTGTGGCCCTTGAACCAAACTAGAGGGTGCTAGGCAACTTGAAGACCAGGGGGACAGGTAAGTTTCACACAAAGGAGGTTCTGAAGGAGCCTAAAGGAGAAGGGACCTAGATGGTCGGGTCACGAGAGGAGGGGTGGAGGGACGGTAGGTTGGACCAAACTTGAGTAAGACTCAAGGGGATTGGGGAAGGGGGGGAACCCAAGAATTCAAAGAGATCAAGCTAGAGAGCATTGCAGATTTCAGAATGTGGTCGAATAAACTTGGGGAGGCCTTAGAAGGGGGTAAAGGATACCCAAAGGGTGCCATGGATCTAGCCAAAGGAGATGGAGGAGCCGTCCCCAACCTAAGTAGAGGTTGCAGAAAGAGTAAGAGGTCTAGGGAGAAGAAGCTTCTTCCAAACCCAGGAAGGATTAGAGTGGAGGAGGATAGTCCAAATGGAACCGGATCAGTATGTACAAGTATACCCAATTGACCCAAATGGAATCATACTTGGTGGAAATTTTCTAGATGAGTTTCAGCAAGATAGCAATACTATGATCACAGATTCTACTAAACCCAAGGCCACCTTCAAATTTGGGAAGGCAAACGGAGGCCTAGCTGATGGGGAGGAGGAAACAGGAAGACTTAGCCTTCCCAGAGGAAGGGCCTATTGTCAAGGCATTGCCTAAGTGTCATTTAAGCATCGTCTAAGCAACACCAGGCATCTTGGCCCTTTCTTAGGTCAAGGTGTGTCACCTTACTTGGTGTCACCTTGGTTTTCATGGCCCTCTATCCTCACCTTGCCTTGTTGCCTTGACAACTATGGAAAGCACAAAAAGGGACTCCATGGCTCTAATTGTGGCTTTGGGAAGATGCCACACTAAAGAGATAAAAGAATCATAAAAGTGATTGGTTCATAACAGGCTTTCCTGCAAAGAGAGAAGCTTGCTTTTTCTAGGGTTGAAGCAATACACTTGCATCGACATAAACTTTTTAAGTATACAAGAAACCAATATTAGATAAGGCTTGCTAGCACAAAGGCACAAGGCAACACCAAGACTGTCACCTTTCATGCAATGCACTAAATAAGGTGGGTTTGTCGCCTTGACCCAAGAAAGCACCTAGATGCCTTGACAATTTATGGATGTATAATTAGAGGCTGTAGATCAAAAGCATCCTTTTGGCCACATTATGTGCTTCCAATTGTCTATCTACGGGCTTGAATAGCCCCATGTCGACCAAAACCTTTGCCAACGGCCAAATACCTCTCCGATGCAACCCATTTAAGCTATCTTGTGTCTCAAATGATCTCTTAAGCCATCTAAAATCAGTACAACAGAGTTCTGTTGTATTTAGTCTCATTCTATTTATTTTAGGTGAAATGATAAGAATATTTTAACCATTTAAGAGTTATCATTGCTTCAGATTAATTAACAAGTTATTTAAATCCAAGCTAAGCTATTTAGGAGATCTTTCAGATTTTATTTCACTTCTAGTTGATTGGCATCATAGCTTGAAGCTTCTTTTAACCACCACATGCAAAGTGTTAATGGTTAAAAGTGTGTTGCATATACTGATATGCATATCATTTAGGATTATAATAGCAGAAAAGTTTTCTGTTGGGGACACAGGACCCAAGCGGGGTCAAAATGACCGCCCGCCAAATTAAAGAGCAAAAATCCAGTCCTCCAAGATGCCAGCATGTACTCCCTCACTATCTACAGACACAAATGCCCCTGTGCTCCTTCATAGAGAATGCTTCCCCCGTACAAAAAAAAAATAAAGCTGAACCTCTGAGGTTCATTCTTGCAGGTATCAAGAAAAAGCAAGCACAAGCTGTAACATTCAGCCACTACACCATTCATCAACTAGTGTGTTTATATATCCATGGCTTACGACACAATATTCATCCCTATCCCCAGAAACACCGTAATCATTTCAGAACCCCATCCTTTTCCCAATTATTTGGTAACTGCCACTGGGAAACCCGTAATTCCTCATTCCAGTACTTTACTCTGAACCAAATTCCACTATTCCTTATTAAACCACTTAAAATGAACCTACCAGTGAAAAAGAATATTATTATGGACTACCTATCTGTTATACTATTGGTGAAGCTAATGAAGAAATGACATATCAACAGAAAATCCTCGGCCAGTTCGAAAATCACGTAATGGGACAAAGTTGGGAGCTCAATTGATGAGTGAAACTACTTCCTCCCACCAGATCCCATCTCTCCTTCAACCCAAATATTTTTTCCTATTACATATATAAAAGAAGGACTGATAGATTGTTGTGCAAGGATTGCAAGGTGATACCAAAGGAAAGCTTAATTGCACAACATAGACTCGTGATCTTGGATATGTGCCTAACCCCAAAAACTTATAAAAGGTGCAAGGTTAACTATCCCAGGATAAGATTGTGGAACTTGAAAGCAAAGTGCTTGAAATCCTTTTGCTAAGGAAGTAGTCAAACAAGGAAAGTGGGATTTCGAGGGGGACACTAACGCGATGTGGAATGAAATAGCTATATATCAAGAAGGTGGCTAAAGATATCCTAGGTGAATCAAAAAGAAAACTCCATTCTTATAGAGAGACTTGGTGGTTGGATAGTGAGGTTTAAGACTTCAAGCTGCCATTAGGAATTAGAAAGCTAATTTTAAGACATGACAAAGAATTAAGGATGTTGAGGATTGATAAGCATGTATTTATCATTATTTATTTGATTTAATTTTCCATACTTAGTTAATTAAAAGAGAGTTAATTGAGTATTTTTATGTATTTTTCAAACATAAGGTGATTTTGGTTATTAGAAATAATGTGGAGCAAAGTTGGCAAATATATTAAATATTGGTGGATTTTAAATCATGGGATTCAATATTGCTGCCCAAGAAATCATGAATAGTGAGATCCAACTTAATTAATGCAATAGAGCATGAATCTTAGCCAAATTGGAAGCAGGTGGAGGTCCAAGGAACAAAATTGGTAATAAAATCTGAAAATCGTATAAATAGACCCACCTTGAGTATTTTGGGCATATCTCTCTCGTATGAACTCCGATTGCGGTGATTCAAGATGCTATGGAAAGATAACGAAAATATCCACAACTTTCTAGTTTTGAGTTTTTCCATAATCCGAACGAATAAGGGTCGAATGGAAGGGTAAAGAGGACGAATTCATGGTGTGCGGGATACATAAAAGAGAAGCCAACCACAGAGGAGAGGGAGGAGACGGTGAACATGGATCTCTCATCTCTCAATTTCATCTTTATTTGTTTGATGATATTTGTTATAATAAGTAGCTAGTTCCTTTTATTTGGGATGTAGATGAACCTTTGCTTATTTCATCAATTTGATTGTTCTACATCATCTAGTAGCTTGTGTTTGAGTCTGGCCAAAAATGTTCTATAGCTAAGCAAACTAAGCGTGCCAAGCTTTGGTGAAGGACGGTAGTCTTGCGAAGATAGGGCATATCTATGAAAGACCATCATTTGTTTTGAAGCGTAGAATTATATCGGTTAGTGAAAAGCATTGGGGATTCAAAATCCCAAAGATCTTCACGTATTCATAGTTAAAGTTTTTGCATTAATTAATAGATTTAATTTAAATTTTGTTTTGTTGAATTCAATCTTAGCAACTTAGACTTTTAGTTCCCCATAGTTCGACCCCGTACTTTCTGCTAACTATATTAGTATAGGATTTTATTTTTGATTTGGTTAGCGACACAATTAAGGATCTTCAAAGGTATAGGTTGGCTAGAAATAAAGCTAAGAAAAGTGCAAGAAAAGCAAGGGAGAAGAAGTATGAAGAGTTATACAAATAAGTTGGGTACGAAGGAAGGGGGAAAATCTATTTATAAGATAGCTAAAATAAGGGATAGGAAGAGTAGAGATATTGACCACGTTAGATGTATTAAAAATGGATATGGTAAAGTACCAGTATGTGATAAGGACATTAAGAAAAGATGGAAAATCTATTTCTCTAGTCTACTAAACGAGCATGCTTTAAGTACCTGTGATTCGGACGATTACACCATTCACCAAGGCACCAATTTTCAAACATATATGCGAAGAATTTCAATGTCCGAAGTAAAAGAAGCACTAAGGAGGATGATACTAGGCAAGACACAAGGTCCTAAAGAAATCCCAATAGAAGTATGGAAGAACTTAGGAACCCACGGGCTAGTTTGGCTGACTAAGTTGTTTAATAAGATTATGAGCACAAGGAAAATGCTAGATCAATGGAGGAAAAGCAACGTGGTTCCAATTTACAAAAATAAATGAGATATTCAAAATTGTAATAACTATAGGGGCATTATAATGATGAGCCATATTATGAAATTATGGGAGAGAGTAATTGAAACCTCGTTTGAGACACTTAACCACAATTACAAAGAACCGGTTTAGCTTTATACCAAAAAGATCTACAACAGAAGTTATTTACCTAATTAAGAGACTTATGGAAAGGTATAGAGAGTGTAGGAAAGACCTTCATATGATATTTATTGACCTAAAAAATGCTTATGATAGAGATCCTAGAGCATTAATTTGGCAAGTACTACAGAAAAGAAGTGTTGCAAATAAATATGTAGACATAGTTAAGGATATGTATAATGGTTCAGTGACTGTGTAAGAACAGTAAGGGGCAAAGTAATGAATTCTCAATTACAATTGGGTTACATCAAGGATCAACTTTAAGCACATATTTATTTTCACTTGTAATTGATGAATTAACCAAAGACATTCAAGACGGACGTCCATTGGTGTATGATTTTTGCTGATGATATTGTATTAATAGATGAGACTCAAGTGGTGATTAATACCAAGTTAAAATCATGGAGAGCAGCTTTGGAATCAAGAGGCTTTAAATTAAATAAAACGAAGATAGAATATATAGTTTGTAACTTTGGTCATGATCGGGCAAACGATGAGGTGGTGAAACTTGACGACAAGGAGATTTCTCAGAGTGATTCTTTTTAAGTACCTAGGTTCAATCATAAATAAAATAGGTGATATAGAGGATGATGTTTCCCAAAGAATTAAAATACGATGGATGAAGTGGAGAGGTGTGTCTAGGGTCTCGTGTGATCGACGTATTCCATTAAAGCTTAAAGGAAAATTTTATACAACCGTCGTTCAACTAGCCATGATGTATGGTGCAAAGTGTTGAGTTGTTAAAAAGAATCATATAGATAAACTCAGTGTGGCAGAAATGAGGACGCTAAGATGGATGAGTGGCAAAACTAGGAAGGATAAGATAAGGAATGATCATATTAGAGTTGGTCTGGGAGTTACTCCCATAAGTGATAAGCTTCGGGAAAGTCGTTTGAGATGGCATGGTCATGTTCAACGAAGACCTATAAATTCCCCCATACGAAGAAGTGATATAATCCAGATTGAAGAAACTAAAAGAACTAGGGGTAGACCTAAGATAACCTTAAGAGAATTGGTAAGAAAGGATATACATGTTAGGCCTTGTATCTAGCATGGTCTCAAACAGAACTTATTGGAAGGCAAGAATCCATGTAGCCAACCCCATTTAGTTGAAACAAGGCTTATTGTTGTTGTTGTTGTATATATAAAAGAAGGCATTCACAAAACTGGATCAGCAGCTTATTTTGACTATAAACTTCATTACCTCTTCAAGGGGAGAGATCTATGATTGGAGACACAGGGATTTGTATTTTGTTAAGAAATGAAGCCATATTGAAAGCAGCAACTTCATAGAGCATACCTTGTAATAAGAAATACATATTCATCCAAATTAAAAAGGAAACCAGATTTTTAAGTCTAATAATATAAAATTCAGAGCATCAGCCTGGCAAGGAGAAAGAAATCCAACTAAGTCAAATGAAAGAGAAAATTTTGTTTAAATCCACTATCTAGAGGGAAGAAGAATATGCAAAACTCACATAGTTTTCACTTTTCCAAGAGCGATGAACTGTTAATAGTAAATATAGGATGGTTCCATCAATCACTAACAAACCTGATAATCATAAGCCCCAGGAGCCTCATTGCTGCCAGCTAAGAAACTCCCCATCATAACAGTTGAGGCCCCCAGCACCAAAGCTTTGACGATATGTCCAGAATTTGCAATTCCTCCATCAGCTATGACAGGCACACCACTTTGCTCGGCAACAGATGAAACCTTGTAAACAGCTGTTGCCTAAAAAGTTCAAGGCAGGAATTTGCTTGGTAATACAACGGAATGAAATACCAAAACTTTCGTATGTTATTAACAAAGCGTATGATAGATTCACATATGATTCATAGAGATGATAAAGAAGTGACCTGACCACGCCCCACAGCACAGACTTCCTGAGTGGTGCAAATGGATCCAGAACCCATTCCAACCCTCAAAGCATCAGCCCCTGCCTGGATCAGATTCTGAGCCTGATAAGCCGTGACAACATTACCACCGATGACATCTAACTCAGGATATGTCCTCTTCACATATTTGATCATCTCTAGTTGATAAATCGAGTTCCCCTGTGAACTATCCAGCACCAACACATTTGCCCCAGCCTTTAGAAGATGTTCCAACCTTTCTTTATCTTGTTCCCTCGTCCCCATTGCTGCCCCAACCATGAATTTCCCATCTTTACCCAACGATGGAAGCCCTAATTTTGGATACCCGCGGATTCTTTTCCACATCAGCCATTGTAAACAGATCCACAACCTCATCATTATTCTCACTCACTAAAGGCACATAATCAAGCCTTTTTTCTGCTAAAAATGCTGCAGCTTGCTCAAATGTATAGTTTGAAGGAGCTGAAACCGGTGAGCCCAACATGTAATCAGAAATGGGAGCCTCTTTATCAGTTAGGTTATCCCAATCAGACTTTGCAACTACACCTAACAGCTTTGATTTTGAATTCCCAGATTCAGTAACAAAAACACAAGGTGAAGATGCAAAATCATCAATTGAACCAATAAAGTCAGAAGGTGACTTAATAATTGGATCTGAGATTAATGGAATCTGACGTGACTTGGCAGATCTAATCAATGCGGCTTGTTCAAAAGGCAGATTGTTGTAATGAATAATGCCAATGCCACCCAAAGCAGCCATTGCAACAGCCATGGAGGATTCAGTCACAGTATCCATTGGAGAAGAAACACAAGGGATATAGAGGTCAATATTTTTCGTCAGTTTTGTGCTTAGGTTAACTGAATCAGTCGGGAAATCAATGTAGTGAGGAAGGAAGATAACATCATCATAGGTATATGAATATCCCTGGTTGAAAAGACGATTAGCTGGGAAACCATCTTCAAGCAAAATTCCATCCATAGCTCTGAAATTATCCGAGGACTGATGGAGGCTTTTTCAGTGGTTTAAGGTGGAAAAGATTAGGGAGATAAGTAGGAACAGATGGAAGCAGGGCACACTTGTGAAGCACTTGCAATTTGTATAGATTTTTTTACGAAGAAACTAGAGTGGCAAAACTAGTCCCAGAGGAACGAATGCTGTCCACTACAGAAAATAAGAAAACAGATGTTGAGAGATGCTTAGGAAACCAATCTGCTGAAAATGAGATCAAAATATTAAAACAAAGTCTGATGTGGCTCAAGTAAATAAACATGAGTACAAAATTTTCATACAGAAAAGACTGCTGATGGAGAAAAATTTGACCATTTATAATAATAAATATCATCTACAGTATGTGGAAGACCTACATAAATGTGATATACTAGATGCTCCTAATTTCAGATGACATTACAAACTTCTAGCAATGATCAAATCCCAATTTACATAAAACCTCATCTGATTTCAATTGGAAGTTGATAACTGCATATAAATGCTATCACTGGATATGTATTATTACGCCCCCAAAACCAATGATACTTCCGCATTCACATGGTATTCAATTTTTTCTCCTTACCCATAACCTAGAAGTACACACAAAGATGCTCTATTTTCTTTTCTTATTTTATAGTTTTAATTAATAGGGAAGAAAATGATTACCATGCAGAGTAGACATAGAAACCATTTTTCCTTTTTTGAAACGGAAGACATTAGAAGATCCCTGAGCTGCAGAGAGCATTCACCAGCAATCAAATCGAGGCCGATGGATTAATTCAAGCAATGCGAGCTCCATGATATGAGTTAAAATAGATTTATGTGCGGAAGCCAAATTGGCTTAATCATCCTAATGTAGAGAAATGCATGCAGTATGTTCGTCATTACAATGACAAAACAAGATTGAATGTAAAGAAAACACGAAAAAAGAGGCCCGTGCTCATAGATTGAATAAAGCAACGAGAACACCACATTATAATACTGCAACATTTGATTAGAGAAAAGCAACATGGAAGAAACACATGCATAGTATACAATAATCAAATGGGGAAATGTAAAATTCGTTTAGCGATAACCAGAAAACGAAATTAATGCACATAACTCCGGCTAGTCATGAGAGCCCTAAAAGATGCTCACCTCCTTCTCCTCTCCTCTCCTCTCCTCTCCTCTCCTCTTCTCCCCTCTTCTGCTTCTGGATAGCGGAGTGGAGCAAAGGAGGAGAGTGAAGCAGACTGCTCCGCAGATTTGCAGGCGGTGCTAATGTCGTCAAGCTTGTCAGTTTTACTTTTTACACACGGAATCCTAAAACTGAATCGGATCGTGTAGATCTCTATTCAACTATGATTCGAATCCGATCTGAACCGATACCATCTTTCTGTTTCTTTTTCTCCTTTTTCCATTTCCCCTGTTTTAGGTTGAAAACATCGTTTTGTTAACTTTCATAAACAATCAGAATTAGTGGTAAGATCCATACTTTTTTAGTAGAGAGATCATAGGTTTGACTTTGACAGACAACAAAGCTCCTTCTAAGAATATAACGGCAGACAACAAAACTCCCTTTAAGAATATAATCGAAATGCACGTAAGCTAGCCGAATGAACCTTATACGCCCAAAAAAAGTTCAAAACTTTTTTTTTTCCTGAGTCGAATCAAAACCTGATGGTAATCCTGATTTTTTCCGCCAAAAAATTAAATCATTTCCAATGCTTTTCAAGAACGCAGGGTGAAAAATACATGTACTATTATATACACAAGTTTCCCTTTTTATTTTGATAAATTTTCAATACCACCCCCTAAGTTAGTCATTTAAATTAATGTCACCTCGTTAATTATTTAATTTATCAACCAAACCCCTATTGATAAAAATATATCAAGGAACCAACGGGGTTGGTCCAAGTGGTAAGCAGTTTTGTTCGCTTAAGCAAGGTTGGGGTATCGAATCCTTGTGGATGCAAAAAATCCCCGCTAGGAGACTCACCCACCACGGCCAAGTGTGCGACGCGGATCTAACCACCGGTTTATAAACCGGGGTTGGCAAACCAAAAATAAATAAAAAATAAAAAATATCAAAGACACCTCTTGGTATTAGGAACTCATAATTAACTGCTAACATAAGCAAGTCAATTATTTCAAAATAACTATAATAAACTTAAACAAAAAACCTTCACTCAACTCATTTGATTGTTTCATTATACCGTCTACAATTTTTTACTCTTCTAATCATAAATTCTCACAAAGCTTGAGAGATATGATGCATAGACAGTATTTAAAAATTTAGGATGTATGATAATATTGGAAAACATATAAATAAAAGGAAAATCTTCAACCCCACCAATTGAGTTATATAGTATATCACTCACCGTTTATGAGATGTGTGTCGATAAATACTGTTTTTAAACGTAGGATGTGAGAGTAATGTAGAAAATGGATAAGTACAAACTAACTGAGACTAATTGTGTTAGTAACGGTGGTCTAATCACTAGGGGTTGATGCTGAAAATTTCTCTAAATAAAAACCATCAAAGACTAACGGTGTTAATGATAGGGGGTCTAATTGATACATTCAATAACTCAGTGTATAATATTAATATTATGGGGTAAATCGATGGGGGTCTAATTGATACATTCAATAACTCAATGTATGATGTTACTATTATGGGGTAAATCCAAAGTACGAAATCTCGCCTAAATTCGTCGATTAGCTACTTGGCAAACTAGGCAAAATCTCACTGATCTCCCCGTTCAAATTTCCTAAATCTTGATTCTCAAACCAATCCCTATCATGGCACGCAATCACAGGGTCCCACCTACTTTTAAACTTCAAAATTTTCCAAACCCCAACCCATTTTCATAGTCATGCAACCCCAAGATAAGATATATATTATCTTTTTCATTTTTCAAAGTGAGGTTATGCGTGGGATAAGTTCGAATCAAACTCTAGTCTTCACATCTTATCATCTTCACTCTTCATTGATATTTTAAAATAATAGGAAGATGAGAAACAAGCGGTGGTTCCGGCGAAGGTTTCTATTTAAGGCAGTGGGTTCGGTGATTTCGACGTTGAGAGTAAAGAAGAAGTAAAGAACAAGTGAACAACAGAAGATTTAAAGGGTTTCAAGTATATTTCGCACCTTCTAAAATGTTGTTGGAGTTTGAGGTTCAGAGTTTGATTTTGTTGAGCTTGTCGTCTTTTTCTTCTTAGTCGGTCTTCTCCGTCAAAGTAAGGATTTCACCAGTGATGGAAGGATTTTGACCATGAAGCTCACGGTCAGCAACATTTTGTAGGTTCACTGTCAATTTGTGTGTATTTGTCGCAGATTCGACATTTTTCTGGCGATATTTAGTGATTTTTTGGCGATATTGTGTAGTTTCTCGGTGCAACTTTCAGTTCGGTACTTGCCAAACTGGGCTGGGCGAAATTTGCCGAAATTTTGGTGAGTTTCACATAAATGTTTTACTTTTACTTTTGGTAAATCAAGGGGTGATGCTTAAATTTTTTATTTTATTATTGTTAATTTTCACATTATCATATTACTATATACCTTGTCATATTATATCATGTCATATTATAAAACATCAGTTATGGACAATTTGTTGCATGCCCAAAATGCCCTTCCCCCAAAGAGACCTACCTACCCCCCCCCCCACCAACAACAAAGGATCTCACACACCTCAACCAAAGTACCCTTCCCTAAAACCAACATAAAAAGAACTATTAAAGTAATTAAACTAAAATATGATAAAGTGGTCCCACATGAGCCCATACAATATGTTCAACTAATGGAAAAGTGATCCAGACTTATTATTGGGCGCCTTAATTTTTAATCCTGGCTTTGCCTTATTTCTTACATCAAGATTTGAAAAGGGAAAAGAAGAAAAAAATGACCACGTGTCCATGAGGTTGTCCCAGTCTTAATACGAGTACGTCACCCTAGATGACCAATAGGGTCATCAGAGACCAATGTTGCACCGAGTCCGGATCCTCAACCCGTCGGGATAGCACTTTGTGCTCCCCAACGGCTTTACCACCACAAATTATAGGGGGGCCCACGGGTTGGGTGATTGGGATTTTTTAATATTTGTTACTTGTGGGGCCCACTGATTTTGTGGAGGTAAAACCGTTGAGGAGCTCCCCTGACTGGTGATGATCCGGATTCTGTTGCACCAGCCACCAAACTACCCAGGCGGCTAGGCCCGTGTCAAAATATCGATACCGCGTATCATACTGGAACTTGATATTGCTTATGTGTATCGTATTAAGTATTTTATACAGAACGATACGTACTGATTAATGTAGCGGATACGAAAGAATACCTAAAACCTCACAGAGGTACAAGTAGTAAAAACCAACACGGTGGTCGGGATATACTCATACCCTGTGGAGGAGACGTTCCCCAGCATTCTCTCGTTCCATCGGAGGCAAGAGCCCCAGGCACAGGTAAGCCTCTGCATGACCATTTTCGATCTCTCTTCTGCTACTTTTTATACCTGTCGGATGATTCCTGTTGTCTTTGTGTCATCCCGCTGTTTCGTCTGCTTGATTTCGGCTTGCTCTCTCTCTCGCAGTATCTGTCTGCTTACTTTATTGTCTCTCTGTGGTCGATTTCCGCTTGCCATGCAAATCAGTCTATTTCTCTCTCTCTTTACTTTATTATCTCTCTGAATTGTAGTTGATTTCTGCTTGCCATGCAAATTTGCTTATTGTCTTTCTGAATTGTGGTTGATTTTCGCTTGTCATGCAAATCGATCTCTCTCGGCTGAATACTGATCACTGAGTATAAATGGTTTGCTTATTTTGCAGAATTATTGCCTGAGATCGTGACACCCTAAGCCAGCAGACAGGTCTTGTTTTATAAACCTAGTTTTTTCCCCCTCATTTAATTTCCTCTTAATTCCTATGAAATGGTTGAATATTTTGTCAATATTGCATAGTTGTGAATCTATGCCTCGTTTTTACAAATTTCTGAAGCCGTTTCCTTGTTTGCTGTCAAATTTGTTGTCACTTATGTCGTCAAATTTGTTTCCATGCTAGTGACACATCATCCTTTTGATTTTCTTCAACTTTGTTTTTGCCGTCTCTGGAATATCTGTTGCTTCACTTTTGGAATTCATTGATATATGGGATTAGTTCTGTTGTCATCTCTGGTCCCGTCTCTGCTTGCAATATTCTTGCTGTACCAACTTCCTATTCTGCCCATTCTCTCCGTCTCTTATATTGAAACGTTTCTGCAATAAAAGTTGTTATATTGTACCCCATTAGAATTGTGAGATTGATATCTACAGAATTGTGCTAAAAATAGGGCGACAGTCATAGTTAGTAAGTTTGGATATGTACTGAGATTAATTAGTCCATACGTCAAGTAGTACGTTTTCAATAATTTGGCCCAATAAGTCGTGTACGACAATTGTTTACATGTTTAATACCTTTGATTTGAATAAGTATGGGAAAGGAGAGGGGGTTTAGTCTTTGTAAAAATCAAGAACAAACTGATTTTTCGCAATTTAATTCAGAGTTTTCATGCCTCCATAAACAAAAACCTTCCATACGAAAAAATAAAAATAAAAATAATTATAAGAAAACAAAAACCTAATTTGAGACCATTTTTTCTTTTGGATCTCTACAATCCAAGATAAATAAGGCAAATATGCAAAAAAATTATTTGTCATATAACTCATTAAATCCACAAAACATTGTTTAAAACCATAAAATGTAAAAATCATTTGTACATGATGTATTATGTTTGTCTCTATTCTACTATCAAACAATTCCAATATCTTACTGTATTTTGATGGGCCTCTGTTGTAATGTTCTATGATAATGTTTATTATCCTTCGCATCTCCTCTTATAAAAATAAACTCGTTGCTCCATTACCATCAAACAAGTGTAAGACCATGTTCAAAGGTTATAGAATTGAGTAATACATCCCTTCAATTTGCTCTAAACCATAATTTTGTATTATTTTAGTGACCATTACATCCAATTGAGACTTGTAATGCTTATTGGCCCTCCATTTTGATGATGCCACTTTAACTCTTAGGCCATCTTCAACATCATAAATGTATTTAAAACATCAAAAGTTAGAAGCAAATTTTATTTTGCATGGCTTTTCAACTCCTTGTGTTTCAACTTAGGACATCTTATAAAAAAGGAACTAAATAACTTACAGATGGATTGAATCATCCAACAAAGGTGACAGTTGACAATGAGCAAGTTACGAGTCTTGTGAGTTATGAATGAAGAAGAAAAAAAGAAATCAATGGGAATGAGGTTTGTGGATACATACAAGTATTAGGATTTTTCATGAACCTCTTGGCGCTTTTTTTTTCTTCAAATTTTTTAAAATAAAGCTCAAAATGAATTAATATTTCAATTAATACGCCAATTAAAATGGTAATTAACAAGGAAATCAATACAATATGGTCTCGAAGTCGGGTACGACAACAAGTGTATGCTTAGTATACGGGAAGAGTTTGTTTTTTCAATTATACATTCGGATATACATATCAATACGGCAATTAATGCGTGTATTTGCTAACTATGGCCACAATACAGCTAGGTTTCTGCATTCATATTAAAGCACTTTCCCACTCTCGAGCGGTAAGCCGTTGAGCTGGATGAGCCGCCTCATTTTCCCCAAGAGATCGGGGGATAGGTTCCGCCGTGCCTCCCCCAGGGGGGCGAGTCTCAATTTGAGGCCCATCATGCGGGCGGAAGGTGGCTTAGGAATTAGAAATCTGATGGACGTCGATAAATCATTCAAAAAAAGTGGAAGAGTGAGTGGTTCTCCACCCTTCCACATTTAGTTGGATTTTGGACACATGTTGATTCTGATGGTGCAGGATCTCCTTTTGAAGTTCATCAATTGAGAATATTTCTTCTTATCATTGAAGAACATACGTATTGGGGGACTGAGGGTAATCCTCACCTTTTCCAATTTTGCTTATTCTAGGACCAGCAATTAAACTTAAGATTTAGTGAGTGGTTGAATGATGTATATAAGGATTGTAAAAGGTTCCATAAAGAGAAAGCATCAGGTATGAGAATAATATCAATTAAACACAATTTTATTTCTGGTCATTAGAATTTTGTACTTGAGATGTAGGTTGGTGGTTAAGTCCTACTGCTACTTTATATTCTTGTTTTTCTGTTCGACATTACTACCTAGTATGGACAAGAAATCCTTCTATTTTTTTTGGTTGCACACACCAAAGAGAGATGATCCATACTCCCTAGACTAGGGGGTGTTGCTAGCAAGCTAGGATCAGATGCTGAACTATCACCTTCATATTTGTTCCTTTTTCCTTCTTCCGATAGAATGATCAATGATTTAAGCTTTTTATTTATATTATTGTTCCTTTTCAAGGATTTAAATTGTGTGTATATGCTTAAATAGGCAATCCGTGACGTTTTGGGGCAAAATTTCATGTCTTGGCTACCAGAATGGCCTTTTTGAAATTTTCTCTGAATTGGTCCAGATTTGGGTGGGATTTTGGCCATTTTGGCGGTACAATATTGCTTTGTGCCAGATCAAAATGGCCACCAAAGTCAAAATCTTGAACCTTGATCCAAGGAGGGCCCAATATCTAAATAGCTGATTGTCTGGATGCTTTTAAAGGTAGAGTTTATCCTACATCTAGATGAGAAAGGTTATGTGGACCAAAGCAGTACTGCTGTTTGAATTTTGGAGGATTAATGCCAGTCATCTTCTTTGATCTTCCTTATGGTTTATGTCAGTCAGCAGAATTCTCCTATGGATTTTTTCTTTTGCTTTCTATGACTGCTGGATGGCGTTAGTTATCTCATTTTTTCCCCTTGTTCCATCCCTTTTCCCATTTCTTGTTTGTTTTATTGGCAGTAATTCTACTATATGCTCTATATCGTGGAATAATAATTAGATAAATTTATGTAACTTCTCTTTGAGGGTGTTGTTCATTTCTCTCTGAAACAGATGGAACCCATTGATTCATTGATTCAAGAAAGAGTTCAAATGGATGGCCTTCTAATGGATATCAGAAAGGCTGAATGCGATGCTCCAGCGGTGGAGCTGTTAAGGCAATGTGTTGATGAAACGGTTGCAAAGCTTGATGAGGTAAGCTCTTGATTGGAAAGAAGAAACCAAACACTGCCTTCCACACCTGACTACACCCTCAAAATACCCCTCAACCCCCCCCCCCAAAAAAAAAAAAAAAAAAAAAAGGTCTGATTTTGAATTGGAAAAAATATATTAAGTTACTTAGTTGTAAAACCTGTCAGAAGCTCATATAGCTGATTCAACAATGTTATCTACTTACTATTCGTATGACCAAAGGAATCTTTTATGGTTTGATCTTGCTGAATTACTCTTAGGTGTACTCTTGTTGTAGCAATATTAAATATTTGTCAAGAATTTTTATTGTTGTAAGATAATGTAGATAATTTCATGTATTTCAGTCTATCAGGATATTTGGGGCTGAGGTTGAGACAAAAATGGAAATTTTGAGACATACAAAAAATTGGTAAGAAGAAGGATTCTCAATGAATTTGAGGTTAAAAGGTCAATGGGAGCTTGTTAAAGAAAAGCTTTGCTTGTTGTATGTGCTTCCATTTGCAGAGAAATTCCCATACATCATTTGACCACTCATTTTCCACTAAAGCTCAAGGGTGTTTATTTGTTTGTTCCAATACTGCGTGAAAATAGTGGGACTTTCCTTCCATTGGCCCATAATGAGGTTCTCGAATGTTAGGAAGGTATACTCACTTAAGACTTAGGAGCTTTTGAAAAGAGATCATGCATTATCACAGCCTATAAGGGTTGTATGGTAACAACGTCTCTGTTCCTTTTCCCTGTTTTTGGGTAAGAAATAGTTTTCACTGTTTCTAGGTAGGTGCTGAAATCATAAATGGTTACACGGGGGGGGGGGGGGAGTTTTAGTAACTTAAAAAAAGAATGAAACGGGGAAGAAACTTTGAGTTTCTAGGATTTCAAAATAGGAGGTCATGTTTTGGTGTCAAAAAGATTGGAATGCCTTGGTTGGAAGACGGTGTTTCTCCACCTTATCAAATTTTTTTTTTTTGTGGGGGGGGGGGGGTTGGGGGAGATTTTCAAAGTGCGCTCAAGTGTCAGGGTGTTTAAAAAAATGAAAAAAAGAAATACAAGAAACAGACTGGATTGCACATACATGATTTGGCTTTTTTTGTCCCCACAACCCCCAAAAAAAAAGAAAGGGGGGGGGGGACAAAGCCATACAACCCCTAAGTGTTCAAATTCTGTCCAAATGTGTAGGCATGGGCCACTACTCTTTTCCTCATTCAACAATCACTGGAAACGTGCAGAAAACTGATTCTGATTCTATTTATAGCACAATGATGTTAGATCTCACGATTCTACTGGGGGTGTGATATAACTGTTCCTATCTAGAACAACAACAACAACAGCAACAACAACAACAACAACAACAACAATAAGCCTTGTCCCAACTAAATGGGGTCGGCTATATGGATTCTTGCCCTCCAATCATTTATGTTCGAGGCCATGCTAGATACAAGGCCTAAGCTATACATATCCTTTCTCACCACTTCTCCTAAGGTTATCTTAGGTCTACCCCTAGCTCTTCTAGTTCCTTCAATATGGATTATATCACTTCTCCGTACAGGAGCATTTATAGGTCTCCGTTGAACGTGGCCGTGCCACCTCAAACGGCTTTCTCTAAGCTTATCACTTATGGGAGCAACTCCCAGACCAACTCTAATATGATCATTTCTTATCTTATCCATCCTAGTTTTGCCACTCATCCATCTTAGCATCCTCATTTCTGCTACTTTGAGTTTATCTATATGATTCTTTTTAATAGCCCAACACTCTGCACCATACATCATAGCTTGTCGAACAACGGTCCTATAAAATTTTCCTTTAAGCTTTAATGGAATACGCCGATCACATAAGACCCCGGACGCACCTCTCCACTTCATCCACCCTATTTTAATTCTTTGGGAAACCTCATCTTCTAAATCACCTCTTTTACTTATGATTGAACCTAGGTACCTAAAACAATCACTCTGAGGAATCTCTTTATCGTCAAGTATCACCACCTCATCATCTGCCCGATCATGACTAAAGTTACAAACTAAATATTCTGTCTTCGATCTACTAAGTTTAAAGCCTTTTGATTCCAAAGCTAATCTCCATGATTCTAATTTGGTATTAATCCCCACTTGGGTCTCATCAATCAACACAATATCATCCGCAAAAAGCATACACCAGGGGACCTCATCTTGAATGTCTTTGGTTAATTCATCCATTACCAGTGCAAATAGATATGTTCCTATCTAGAAATGTTTTTCAATTTATTTGTGTATATATATTGGGAGGTGCTGCGAATAACTTCTAAACTTTTAAGGGGCACAATAAAAAATAAGAGCATATTGGATGGGTTCTAATGGTAAATCCAGGCTGTGGGTAGGTTTTATTAAACTAAACTTTCCAAAACAAAAATAAAAAGGTGGGAAAAGAAGATCTGGATATTATTCACCAATTCTAGTTGCAGCAAATAGGATTTGACTCACCTGTAAGCTTGTTTGGATACTGTACACCGGGGGAACTTGGATATGACCCTTCAGATGGGGTCGGAACAATGAAGATACAACAATCGCTGCAAAAGCTCCTTGCAATCAGCAAATAGTAATCAATATTCAAGTCTTCCTTTACTCTCCAAAACGGGGCTTTTTGTGAGGCTTCAACCAGCCTATACAAACACAAAATTAAATAAAAGCTAAAACTAATTTGAACTCACAAAAGTAAGCTAACTAATAGGTGCCTCAGATCAACTTCTTACTCCAGTTATATTTGAAAAGCAGTTCCCAACTTGTAGCTTACTATATAACTGACCAAAACTAACTCTAGGCAACTTTTTTTTTGAATGAATAAATAATTATATTAAAAAGCGCAAGGAAACAAGAATCCACCCTTCAAATGGAAGGGTGGAAAGAAGAATTGAGACCCCAGGAGACAACAATGAGCATGTTCCTTGGGGAGTCAGCAACCGGTGGGTGGGGGGAAAAGGAAAGCCTAGCCAAAACATCAAAATGGATGGCATTCCAAATTGAGTTAAGAGAGTGAGATTTGGAAGTCCGTCGCCTAAGATTGCGCTCCCACCAAAGATGATGGATAGTGGCTCTGAAGACTAGCCTACCAATTAGGTCACAAATGGAGGGGCTAGAGAAATTCTCAAGATCCAGGACCAATCTTGAGCAAAACCTAATGAACGCTGCGACCGGGGCCAAATAGCAGCAAGGGCTCTTCTCCAAAGGGAACTTGAGAAGGGCCAAAGAAAGAAAAGGCGCTCGAAGTCTTGTGAACCATTCCAACATAGGATGCAACTGGGGTTAGCTGGGATGACGGCCAATGAGAAATGATTGGGCAACTTAGAAGTCCTAATTTTGTACTAAAGGAATATTGCCCTTAGCCTGAACTGAACAAGTTATTTTCATTCTTGGACCTTGTATCCTCATTTTGGTTCATAAAGAGGCTAATCACAACTAAAACCATGGGATTAAAGGCCCATAACTTGTACAACCCACCACCCAGATTGAGGGTGCTTCTGCATTGTTCCTGTTGCTTTTTTTTATCTAGTCTTTAATGGTCATTGACTTAATATCTATTGAACCACAACTTTTCATGCTTTGGAAATGCATCTGTTATGCACTGCATGTTCTTTTCAGTACCAATCCTTCTTCAACACATTGAAAACTTCTTAACTATTTGGAGACTATCATGCAAACATCTCTACACTTCATTGGTTGAAGATTACTGATTAATCAATCAAATTGATGTAGTTTTTCAATTATTATTTTCAGTGGGCATTATAGCGCTAATTGTTTTCTCTTTTCAGCTTTGTTTTCTTTTTTAACCCTGCCCACTCTTTTTCTTCCTTTATTCTGTTTCTCTTTCTAGACACTCCCAAGTGGATTGTTATTATATCTTTTCTTAATTAATTTTCAGATTGAGCAAAAAGTGAATGAGGTGGAACAGTTTTATTCATCTCCAAATAAAAAACAGTCAAACAGCTCTAAATGTGGCTCAATTGCAAAGGATAGGGACAGGGAGAAACCAATTCCTAGCATCAAGAAGCAGCAACAAGATGCAGCACATAGAGAGTTGGCTAGTGCAAAAAGGATGCAAGAGCTTATGCGCCAGTTCTCCACAATATTGCGGCAGGCAATTGACAGACCTTGCACTTGTTCCTGTAATTATGATCCTGTTCTTTTTAGAGGGTCATCTCGTCAATGCAGTATTATTCTTTAAATCGATTAAGAAATAAGAAGTAAAGTTTTTGTTTTACTGCTTTGTGGAGTTCAAAATATTCGTGTTTTTGTTTTTCCCATTTGACCTTTTCTTATATCTATAATGCTCGTTCTCTCAAAATTGTTGTAACACATCCAATTTCAGAAATATATGATGCTTATCATTTTCTTGGATCTACCATAGGAAATAATTTATAATACTAAAATTGGTTTTCTCCTGAAAATGTATGCTTGTTTTGTTAAGTGTGCTCTGATGTGTATTGTGTGCATTAGTCTAATAATGTTGCCTTATCAAAGATTAATTAAGGTTTAGGTGATTGAATCCATTCTATAGCTTATCAGGAGACAATTTTGCTGCAGCCATTATATTTTATCCACCCAAAGAGCCCAAACCCAAAAGATAAACATTATTTCTCTTTTGATAATCTTCATTGGTCCCTTTCCCTTTTCTTTTCTTTTTATTTTATTATTTTATTATTTTTTTGGGTTGTTTTTTTTGTTTGTTGGGGGGGGGGGGGGGGGGTTGTTCTAGAAATGAGGTCTGCGTATGGATTGGTGTCCTCTAAACAGAAAGGGCCCGATCTGGGTAGGAAAATTCAGACAACTCAAACATGATTTGCCTGAGTTTGAGATTGTGAAATTTAATAAAATATACTGATTTGGTTGTGGTTAATGTTTACTTAAGTTGGTAGGGTACTTATCATGTATCTATTAGATTTCTACTTCAGATCTTGTGTGTCACATTTTTGGAGTTAAACTTGGCATAATTCTTAGGAACAAGTATATTATTAATGCAGCCTTTCAGACAAAACCAGGTCTGAAATGGATTTTAGACCCTTGACCAAGATCCAGGTTCAACCAAGTTCAATTTGGACAAAGAAGCAGAGAAATGTGATGTTATCCTATCTGGGCCTGGATTTGTCCTTAACTTTAGCCATCCCTGCTAATGAGACGGAAGATACCAAAGAAAGGCCAGCCAAAAAGGAACTCCATGTATGTCCACTATGTGAAACTCTTTTTAGGTGGTGGGCTTGTCTCATTTTTGTGTTGTATGTAGCCCCTCAAAGTGATGTTCCTGGACTGAAGTTACTAAATGACCAGTCCTAAGCTTCTTGTTAGAAACAAGTTAATATAACTTCTCAACTCAGTGTCCTATCCAAGTTCCAAATGTGTGAGACTGGATTCATGGGCCAAACATCATAGTCATCCTTAAGAGTGTCAAACCTCACCTTGCAATGTGAAAGGCATTCTCTGTGCATAAGGCTTCTGCCACTGTTGGGTTCATGAGAGTGTCATAATGTACGCAGCCTTGCTACTGTTTTATGGAGATGGATGTTTCCAGACTTCAACCTATGACCACTAAGTTGCAATGGACCATTTTTACCATTTTGCTGAGGTTCACCCTCCGTCACCTTCCAGTGTGTTCTGTAAAAATAGAATCTATCTATACCAAGCAGAGCATCTGATAAATGTGTTATGCTGTCAGCTTCCATATGTTTTAGATGCCGGCTAATGGAAATTATATTAGCCAGTCAACTATGACTTGGTCACATGGCCAAAACAGTAAAAGAATAAATATAAATAATAAATAAATAAAAGTTAACCAAGTTACCTCCATATAGTCAGAATCAATATGCAGAACATGATCCATTTGTTGTCTCAGCTGCATCATGTTAATGTTTAATCTGTATGTGGATATGTAGCAAGAATAAAGGTATGATTTCTTCTTGCATATTTTGTGATCCAAGAGATATACTGCCACACTTGCAATCTGAGATCTATTTCTGTTGAAGTATCAACAGTCTTCCCCTTAAAGGTGCCTAAATGCATGGGATATAACTCTATAATTATTAGTTAGAAGCTTAGAATGTAATATATTTCTGTCATTGAGGACTTATGTATCACTGACTGTTGTCATCAGATCACACAGCACAAATGGGCAGTCCCCTTTCTGGAGCCTGTAGATGTTGCCGGCCTTCGCCTACATGACTACTATGAGGTAATTTCTTTCACTTTTCTTTTTGGCTCTTTTCTCCATATTTTTGCTTTAATATCAAGGATAGTCAAGGCAACCTTATCATTGATGATGGCTAACTATTTAAGCACGTGGGCACTCGCATATGTACATAAATGACTAGGCACATTATTGCATTGTCATTTTGGCAAGTTGACCGTCCAACAATATCTGTATATTGCTCTTTGTTCCTCATGTTTTTTTTTTCTACCTGAGGAATGAGGTTTGCCTAAGCAACTAGGTGTAGTCTGACCTGTTATTTTTGGCTACATGACTGCTGAATAAATAGAAGTGTTTCTCTGTGGCTGTTTGTTTGTTTTGTCTTCTTTTTTTGTTTTGTTTTGTTTTGTTTTTGTTTTTGTTTTTGTTTTTGTTTTTGTTTTTTTTTTTTTTTTTTTTTGGAGTGTGTATTTTTGGTTTTTTTTGACACATGGTACATATTTATATGATATCGCGTTGTGTGTGTGTGTTTGTTTGGTTGTGTACTTTTGGTTTTTGTGATGTATTCATTTGACACATGGTACATATTTATATCGCGTTCCCTTTTAATTTAAAAAAAATAAGGAGAAAAATTAATGGGGAAAAATAAGCTTTTGCTCATTGGGCAATTTCTGGTTCCTAACAAAATGGGAAAATTAATCTAAATGTTAGATGTGTTAGAGGAATCCAAATAAATGTAATTTATGGTAGATATGGCAGGAGATATGATCAAATTTGATGTCACATTCGATCCGCTGATAATGCACATTTATTAATTTGCTATCACACTTGTGCATCTCGTTATCCTTCACCCTGTGCTTAGCCCCCTGACTCCCCACCTCCCACAGTGGGGTTTGGGCTTATTACTATTATTCCCATCTCCTTGGCCTATATCTTTAATCAAACTCTCCCACCATAAACCTTTTCTCTGATGAACTTCCTCCTAAGGAGGGGGTTGTATGGGGACTTACTCAAGGACACAACAATGGAACAACAGCAGCTTCACCCCCCCCCCCCCCCCCACCAAAAAAAAAAAAAAAAAAAAAAAAAAGAGAAAAAAAAAAAGAGAGAGAAAGAAAGAAAGAGCCTTATTCCCAACTAATGGGGTTGGCTACATGGATCATTGCCTTCCGATCAGCTCTATTTGAGGCCATATAAGATACAAAGCCTTGTAAGTTAGAGAGGGATTTAGGAAAAATATGTTTGACTATGCTTGTTTGCAATGAGATTATAACATTGCTTTTTGCTATCTTAGTATTACATACTTCTTTTTCCTATGAGGGTGAATCATGGTATTTCACATGGACAATGACAATTGTCGAACAGGCATATGATAATCTATAGCTTATTTTGAAAATACCTAAAATAACTTTTGAGAATAAGACAAGGGGAAAAAGACATTAGGTTACAATTTCTTAGTTCACCTATTTGGTGACAGACTGACTATAAGTTGCACTCTATATAGAACATAGTTGTCAAAGCGGTTTTTCAACTGCTTTATTTTCAATCGCTTAATTGACGCCCAATCTGCAAAGGAACTCCAAGGCCCAAAGTGACATAGAACCTATTTTTTGCTATGGGGGCACTGCCCCCACACCCCTGCCGGGGATCCCGTACCCGTTGGCAACAGAATGTGAAGCATGAGCCATACTCAACATCAAGAATCAATGAATCAGTAAATGCCTAGGTGGACGCTTTGACAACCATGGTTTGATGAGATGAATTTATGTTTATGTTCTTTTTTTAAATAATTTTTCATAATTATGATATTCTTGAATGCTTGTTTTTTTGGATGAATGTGACTATTCAACATTTGTTTAGCTTATTATAGAAAGTAGTTGTATTGAAAAGTAATGTAAAAGTAGTTGAATTGAAATTTTTTGACCCAACCGCTTTGATTGCCTTATTGCCGCTTAGGCGCCGCTTTATTGCCTAGGCGGAGCTCAAATCGCCTTGCCTCCTTGACAACCATGATATAGATGCATAAAACTATAAATCATTCTATGGAATTATGGGCAGTTCAAACTTATCAGTTATCATGCTTTGGAACATCGAACCGACCAAATTTTGGATTGTCTGAATAGCAGGTGTAAGAAAAAGAAAGTTTCCAGAAATTGAAGATATGTCAATTATTTGTGGAAATATATTGCTGGAATCCTTTGTAATGGAAATAAATATTGTGATCGGTCATGAATTCCTCGCTACTTTGTTGAAATACTCAAGCAATCTTGCTTGGTGGTTCTGAAAATAAGAATTGTACAATCAAATCGTAGGGAGCACTACCCTTTCTACAGGCATTGAAAATCTACTACAATGTGTGGTGACTTAATTGTTTACTTCTTCAAGAATCTATTCATTGATTACACAAGTCTAGATTGTGTTTTTTCAGATTAAACATAGTAGTTAGTGATTCCATTCCATCACTTGAGGGAATGTGTCCTTGTTCATGTTAATTTTTTTTTCTTCATTTATAGTAGCAATTTTTGGGTGTTTTAATTGTAGGCACTCAATTAATTTGTCTCAAGCTGTGTATGCCAGGTTATCGAGAAGCCCATGGATTTTAGTACAATAAAGAATAAGATGGAGGCCAAAGGTGGTTGTGGGTATAAGAATGTCCGAGAAATATATGCTGATGTGAGGCTGGTTTTCAAGAATGCGATGACATATAATGCTGAAGCTCATGATGTTCATGTCATGGCCAAAACTTTGTTGGCGAAATTTGAGGAGAAGTGGTTAAAACTTTTACCAAAAGTTATTGAGGAGGTAAAATTCACTTGTAATTCTTACAGTAGATTCACGTATCTTGTCATTTCCTTCTAAAATATACTTTTTTTTGCTTCTATTTCTTGACTCGGATTTTAGAATAAAATGAAGATATTATGAGGTCACTTGTTCACATCCAAACCTGATTACTTGCAGGAAACACTGAGAAAAGAGGAGGAAGCAGAGGCCTCGTCAAACATGCAGCTTGCTCAGGAAGCTGCTCATGCAAAGATGGCTAGAGATATGAGTAACGAGGTAGGTCAAAGTGTCAAAACTTTTCCCAATTATAAATGCATATAAGATATCTTGGATGGGACGCATGAAAACCTGTTGTTCTGAGCTTGTTGACACTTTTTAGTTTTTACTCCATTATTCTGATGGGATGATAAGACAGTCGGTGAGTAAAAGGTGGATCAGTGTCAGGAATCTGTAAGTTCCTATCAGTGTCCAAAGGATTCTGTAATTTCCTGTATTTTCTGCCATAGACATTGTTTGCCGAGTCTGACAAGGACATCCTTTTTGGGACTAGTGGATAATTTGAGTTCCCAACATGCTGGGATACTTAAAATTGAAATATTTAGTTTTATTTATTTTAAGTTGGGGGTGGGGGTGTGGGCAATATGCAAGCCCTAGTTTCCAATGTCCGTCTTGAAGGAGCTAACTTTTTAAAAATTACATGCCTGATTGTATTAACCTCTGGAAATCTGTTGATGTTGCTTCTCAGACCCCTTTTTTTATATTGAAAGGGTTCCCTTGTTGCTGCCCAGAGCTGAGTGCACCATTCTTATCCCTCCCTTCTGATATCTTCCTTTTCCTATCTCAGATATCATCTATCTTCCTCTTCTACAATCCCCCTTGTTATTTATCGTCTTCTGCTCTTAAGTTTCTGGTACAACCAACCATATCGATCTGAGAAGAGAAAATTTAAATCCTTTCATGAGTAGCCTTTTTGGCCAAAACCTTAGGTTAAGATAGTCCTAATAAAAGAATCAACCTCAAAGCTGAGAAGCCAGCGGGAGATCGATTGCTATCAAGAGCAATAGAATAATGAAGACAAAATAAAAATAAGTGTAATTTTCATTTGGACCCCCTGAGCTTTGATTCAGGTCACGTTTAACCCAAAAAAGATGATGTTTTGTATCTACCTCCCCTGTGGTATTCAAAAAAAGCCAATTTAAGGAGACATCAATTTTTTTATGGCTCATGTACCCTTATATATGTTCAATATTTTTCTTTTTTGATTGTACAGCTGGTTGTCAGATTAGCATTAAATATATAAGTTTTGATCTGACAACCCTAATGAAAAAACTGAGGTATGGCTGCAATTATAACCTCTTTTTTTTTACAATCAAGAGCTTCTTAGATTCTAAATTTACAGAATCAAGCCCTTGGCTGAAACTAGGTGAAAGCCCAAAAGTTGTCACTGAAACTCATCCGCCAGCAAGGAGAGGAAGACAAAATCATAGTTTAGATTTTAGGTATTCTAACAAAGACACGACTCACCAGGAATAGAAAATAGTCAACGGGACAAACAAAAGCACAATGAATATCCCACAAAAAATCAGAGAACATGAAATCGTCAATGTTCTCTTTATTAGAAAAAATCATCAATCTTGACTGGTAGCCAAGAGAATAACAGACCACAAAGCAAAAGAAAACAGAGACAGACAAGCTCTTCCCATGCGCAGATGATTCTTTCCATAACTCGCGTTCAATCTGATAGCATTGCGTGTGAACTGAAAAAATGTTTAGGTATGAAAAGGCTAGATATGGAGAATCATTTCCTACCTGATTCAGGAGTCGAATGCCAACACTAATCCTGGAACCGATATATGATGAAAGGGAGGAAAGATCATGCTTTAAAAGGATCAAATATGGAACCTTGTGGATACGAAGGGGAAGAAGAATCAAAGCAAAGAGCACACAAAGGAGAAATCAAGCTCAGAAAGAAGAATGGATCGAAACTTCTTTAAAGCAATTGAAGTCGCAAAGAAGTACTAGAAATCAGCTGAAATTTTCAAATAGAAAAATCTAAACTATGATTTTGTTTTCCTCTCATTGCCAGCATATGGATTTCATCTAGCATATGGATTTCAAGACGACTCTTGGCCTTCCATCCAATCTTAGTGAAGGACTTGATTTTGTAAATTTAGAATCTAAGAAAGCCTTGATTGTAAAAAAGAAGTTATAATTGCACTCAATACCTCAGTTAATTTTATTAAGAATCGTTGGATCAAAATTTATAATGTGATGCTAATCTGTCGGCCAACTGTACAATCTCAAAAATAAAAATTTGAGTATATATGAGGGTATTTTGGTCAACGAATATTGATGTGTCCTTAAATTGACTTTTTAGGATACCACAGGGGAGGCAAATGCAGAATATCATCCTTTTTGGGTTAAAAGTGACCTGAGTCAACCTCAGGGGTTCCTTACCCTGGAAATAACTTCTTCTTGTTTCCTTTATGCATATGAAAGAACATAAAAGAGAAGAGGAAGGATAGGTAATGGGCTATCTCAGCCTTGGGTCTCTTCCACAGCTATATTTTTTTCTTGAACATAGATTTTACTCCAAAATCCTTCTTTCTTTTGCAATATAAAGGCCTATTTACAGCTTGACTAAAGCTTTACTACAAATAGAAACTTAATAAAATATAAATTACTAGATAAAAACTTAGCAAGTAAAATTTAAACATCAAAATAGAAACCCCTAAAATAGTGAAGAACTGAAACTAGAAACTACCCAAGATTCTATTGTAAGGAAATAAAATATGCTTTCCAGAATTTGAAATAGAAACTTAATGTTAGGTACTTGAACATGTGCAAAAAGTTCCGAAGCTTATGGAACTAGTTGACTCCAGCCCCTTAACTTATCTCATACTAGGCTGACCCAATTTAGTACCCATATATCAAAGTGGGCTCTATTAGGCAAATAATGTACCACCAAACTACTGTAATTATTGTCCTCGACGGCTCTCACTCTAGGCAGCTCACTCTTTGGTAATAGATGGCCCTCTCCAAGTGGCTACCCTCTGCCCACACTCCCCCCTCCTTTTTAATTAATGGTAGGTAGCCTGTTGTTGATTGCTCCCAATCTACTCCCAAGTAGCCGTTCTTCTAGGTAACCTTTTCGGGTTTTGAATCTATGACATGGTACCGAGGTTCCAGCTCTAGTTTCAAAGGTGAGGTACTTGACCAATGCATCAAAATTTTTGAAGTTGATGGAATGAGTTGAATCAAGTCTAATCTATCCAATCAGAGGCTAGTTTAATTTAGTACCATACACTAGAGCGGGCCTTATTAAGCGCATAACACTAAACTAGGAAAGCATTAAGATAGAATCTCTTTCACTTTGATGGGTCCACAAATCCTTATAGAAAGCATCGCTAACAAGGCAGATATTGTCCATGGCACTCTTCACATGGACAGTGTTTTAAACTGTTTTTTTTCTCTGTTCATGCTTCTATTTGAAGTAGCGCTGCCTTATGTGATGATCCATTGAACCAACAAGAACTCACCATATCATCAAATTAGGTTCCTTTTCACTACAGTCACATCCCACAGCCATACTGGTCTGGTTTTAGGCTTGTTTCTACAGGTATATGTCATCTTGTGAAGTTGTAATCTACATCAACTCATTAAGCCCGCTCATAAGCTATCTTAATCCAAGGTGCTTATCACCCTAAGCAACCCCTGTTGTGAGGACCAAGGGCCTTTTTGGTATCAACTCTCATTCTCTGTTTTGCCTATGTAAAAGACATGAATGCAAGAGTCCAGAAAAATGGTTTGGTAACTTTTGTCCAGAATAAATTATGTCATCAAAAATAAGTTTGGTATGTCAACATGAAAAATTGATATAAATTTTTATATTTGATAATAAATGTTGAGAACAGATTGTCAAGGTTTGGGAGTGAGAAAAAGAGAAACAATAGGGTTTTCATAAAAAGAATGTATATTTACTATTATATCCTCAACTTGCATTTGGATTTTAAGTGGCTTGCATGAAAATGAATAGAATGGGTTTTTGACCAAGAATCCATAATAGACAAAATATCTATTATGGATTTTGGGTCTTCTTTTTCTATTCTTTTAAGTGAAAATAAGGTAAATGAGAATGAGAAATGCCAAAAACAGCCCCAAGTCAAAGCAAGGGCATTTTTCCCTGGCTACCACCAGATCTGGCTTTGGGCCTCTTTGGTTTGTCTTCTGCTAGTTTATTTCAACTTTTACTTGTGTATTTGAGAGACCATGGAGTATGGTTGCTACTTCCCAAGTATTATAGTGGAATATTTTCAGATGAGAGAGAACTCTAAAAAGAATGAAAGCCCTGTTCTCCGCCTTGTTCGGTTAACAAAAGGTTGAAGACAACCTTACAGTTGTGTTTCTATTTCCCTTTATAAGTTCATTTGCAGGTCTGTCCCTCATCTTCTCCTATCAACCCTTATTGCCATTATTTATTCTTTTCTTGACTCCCATTGACCACTACCCTGTTATAAACTTCTACGTAACCAGCCTGCCATTGGTTTTATAAACTTCCACAAATGCCGTCATTCCTTGTTATTTGGCATTTTGGCTATTTGAGTGGACCCCCAAGTGATCCATTTTCAGTTTGCTGAAACCAGATCTGCATTACCTTGTCTCTCCCCTCTCTCTTGGAACATCAACTGTGGATGGTTCCACCTTGAACTCCTGACATAACCAGCCAAAGATAGCCCAAGAAGAGCCCGAAGGGACCCAAGCCCACTTGAGAATGCAAGCAAGTCCTGGGGGGGGGGTCGAACCAGCACAGGGGCAACTTGGTCATTATTCAGCCCTGGTTCAAGTCCTACCTAGTTGGAATGAGTCCTCCAACTACTTTTGTGGAGTTATTTCCTATTTTTATTTTGTTATTTGGAGTCCCAATTTAGAAGGTATTAGAGAGTTTTAGTTTAAGTAGAAGTTGGTTGGTTGCGATACAATTCCTTATCGGGGTTCTTATCTCTTAAAGTTTGTTTTTATTTAGAAGTTAGTTATTTGAGTCCTTAATTAGTAAGTCGTTATTTACTTAAAGAGTCCCAAGTGTTAGGTGGATCCCTATCAGTTGAGGAATCCTAAGTTGAGTCAGTTTTGTTTTGAAGGCTATAAACATGGTGGGAGATCTCGCTCTCGAGCTCGAGTGAGATCTCGCCTCTCCAAAATAGCGAGATCTCGGTCCATCTCACTCGAGATCTACCAAAATTTTGGTGTAATCTCGGTGGGTTTTAGGGCCCTAGTTGGGCTGAAATTTGGTATTTAGCCTATTTAAGGCCTTTTAAACACATTGGTGGCCTTAGATTTGTGAGAAAATAACCCTAAATATGTCTTCTAAGTCGACCCTATGTGTAAAATCAAAGTGCTGTGAAATGCAAGGTTAGACAACATGTAATGTAGAGATATCAAGTAATTCATGTTATCAACTATAAAGTATCAAATACATTACACATCAAACTATCAAAGAACTTAAATGTCTTCAAAATTTTACAACCATAAGAAGTTTTAGACTTCTAGTAAGTCATAAATCATAGTCCATAAGTTCACAATCACAAGAGTATGTGAGTAATAAGATTACAAGACTACAAGACAGCAAGAATATCACTCAGCATTCTGCATCAACTGATTTTGAACGGTGGCCACATATGACTCCCAAGTCAACTCATCACTGTAGTATGTCACATATCGGGTTTAAATGTCACATTAAATTGGTTTCCATGAAAGTGTAGATCAAAGCTTGTGGATCTACATATATTTACATTAGACTTACACACCCATTGTAGAACATTCTATTTGAAAAAAAATTCAAATTTGGGGGAAAATCTTACCTTTGTTGAAAATCTAGTTGAAATAAGCTTGAATGATGATAATTTGATGTTGTAGATGTCTTAAAGATGTTTAGAAGTTGAATCCCCAACAATTCCGGCAAAAAATCAAGTTTCTGGCAAGTTTTTATGGTTGCAGCGAGAGAGAGGCGAGATCTCGGCGAGATATGGTGAGATGTGGCGAGATCTCCCATCTCGCAGATCTCGCCTCTCCTCTCGTTTCGCTATCTCAAAATAGAGAGATATCTTGCGAGATCTCCCACCATGGCTATAACTAGCCTAGAGTTGATGTAGTCAGTAGCTGAATAAAATTTGATTGAAGATATAGACTGTGAGAGTCGTGGGATCCTTAAGGGTGACCTGCAAGTATTCACTATTGTTTCTACAATTCTAAGTTCTTCATCTACCGCTTCAGCATCAAGCAGCAAGAGTTAAACTTCAGTTTACAAGTAAGTACTGTGCCTCCTCCTATTGCCTTGACCTTGAAAGCTACCCCAACCCCATCACGAACACCCCCTGCCCCTTCCCCTTCAGTTTCAGCCATGGTTGGCAAAGTGTCCGCCTTGTTTTGAACCGCTTTGTTAACGTGCAGTTTTTTCCGCTTTGTGCGCCTTATTGCAGCCTAGATGCCAAAGTGGTTGCTTTTTTGACATTTTGTACATAATAATTTTTTTTAAAATCAAATTTTATTCTACAAAGTCGTATACGAACTTAATAGTTAGTCATTTTGGAATCGGGAATCAATGAATCATTAAAGGCACTTATTTGGCATCACACTATTATAGAGGTAAGTAAAAATTTTAAATTATTACTTCTGTTTTCATACTTATAATTTGATATAGTTCAGTCATTTGTTATGATGCTTGATGAGATGAACTTATGTTTGTGTTCTTTTTTTGACAATCTTTCATAATTATGATTATTGAATGCATTTTTTTTAGATAAATGTGATTTTTGAATGTTTATTTGGCCTATAATAGAAATTTATCAATTTAAAAGTAGTTGTATTGAGAAAAAATTTACCAACAGCTTTGGTCGCCTAGTCGAAACCCCAATCGCTTTGGTCGCCTTGGCAACCATGGTTTCAGCCAGGATCTACCCATCCCAACCGTAGCCCTCCCCGTTCCTTTCATCTTCCCTCTGATACAGCACACCTCTCCCCTGTTCCACCTTGATGCCCAGCCCCTTTAGACCCCTTTTAACCTCCCGTAGGATCGCCCCAAGCTGTACAACCTATTCCTACAGTTATTTGCCCAATCAGCCCTATTTACCCAGCCTGGAAAATTTTGCAAGTAATCTTTTTGTTGAGATTTTCTGCGGAATTTTAAAAACTGAAAATTGATCAATTTCAGAACTGAATCACCAAGTACAGTAGTAGTTTGAGCCTTAGAATAACACATAACCTCCTGTTTCCTCCTTCCCCCTTTGCTGGAAATCCTAGGCAACCCCAGGAATCCAGGAAAATTACCAAACTACCCCTAGCCCTAGATTCAGGGTTACATTAACTCCTTTGAGGTCCTTGGTACAGGCCTGATTGCAAGAGTTTGAAATCTGCGGAGAGTACAACTGCTGAAGCCACATCTAGAAATCACACAATCATCACTAGTGGAACTTCAGGAGAAAGAGGCAAAAGGCACAGTGTGGACCGCTGAAGTAACAGCCTCAACTGCTGCACTTTACTAAATCCCTTTCCCACAAAGCCCCCATTGCTACCTCACCCCTGTTTTCCCTGTGAAAATGATCATGCCTCTTGGACCTGCTTCTCCCTCCTTTTCCTACTTTATTTTTATCTTGTTGCTGAATTCTCAAAACAAGTAAAAGAAAGCAATTTCAGTTTTAAAATATAGTTTGTTCTTACAGTGTTCTGTTTCAGTCTTTGCAAGGATCTGATCTGTTCTGATCTTTATTTTTTCAGCTTTGTGTGGTCGATTTGGATCTAGAGGGACTCAGAGATATGGTGATCCAAAAGTGCAGGTTTATTACTTCAATGCATATTCTGACTTTGTAAATATTATTTGTATTGTTCTATGGTGTAAATTTGACTTCATTCTGTATGCATTGGCTTTCCATGTTATAACGTAAAATTGAATACAGTTATTTAATGCATTCAGCTTGTTGGATTATTTTACACTAGTGGTGATGAACGCTAATCTGGAGTTTTGGTGTTTTTAATGCCAAGAAGATAGTCTTGCCAAATTTTGATGTCTTTCCAGATGGTATTAGGGAAGGATCTAATTTAAGATGAAATGTTTTCATAATTATGTGTTTGGGAATAGTGCAGCAACATCCTTCATTTGAAGATATGTCAAAATTTTATTCTTCAGGTGTTTAATGCCTAGACTTTTCAGCAGTTGTCAGTGCAATGAAGGAATAGTGGTAGCAACTCTGTTCTTATGTTGGTTAAATGAGAAATAACATGATAGTGGCTATTGTATCGGTGGACGAGTTGTGGACAACTTCAAAATTTAGTGCCAGTTACCACATGGGATTTTTGGACGTCACCAGGACATCATCTTACTTACCTATATGTGGAACAATATGATTTACTTATCTTATTTGATTGTGTAGAATATAATAGTGCCATAAATTATTTTTTTCAGAAAAATGTCAACGGAGGATAAAAAGAAACTGGGTTCTGGGCTAAGTCGATTGGATCCTGAAGATCTCGAGAAAGCATTGGAGATTATTGCTAAGAAGAACCCAAGTTTCCAAGCCACAGCTGATGAAGTGGAACTGGACATGGATGCTCAGGTATTTATTGGTCTATCTTTGGGGATGGTATCCCTTGATTGTCTCTACTTGATCAACTAAAGTTATTTTAGTCCTAATTTTTCTTTTCTTTTCCATATGTAGAGCGAGTCAACATTATGGAGGTTGAAATTTTTTGTTAAGGGGGCATTAGAAAGTAGTGGGAAGAATACTGTGAACGTGGGAAGCAGTGAAATATACAAGAGAAAAAGGGAAATCTGTGATGCTCTTGCCAAGACTGCAAAAAAGAGAGGTAAAAAGAACACTTAGATTATATAGATTTGCAGTTTTGCTCATCTGTTTTAGCTCTAGCAGTGGTCGTATGATGTTAAGAGATGGAGACTATTTTCATGAACAAAGTAATTTTGTGTTCCACCATTCTAGATTGGTCTGAAAATCTTTTGAGAGTTGTACAGCCTAGATGTGAACCAGATGATGCTTAGTATTTATTTTTCCTGTCTTATGTGAATAAAATTTATAAAGAAATAGAGGAATGGAAATAATTGTTTACTTGAAAGTTGATTATTTTCAGAAGAGTCAACTAAAATAGCAGTCTTGATTAAGCCAACTTTCCTGGCCTGCATTGTTGTGCTTGTGCCAGATGAATGAGGTGTTCATGTGTGAAGGTTCCACCACAAGTTTAGTCACATTTGAAATTTTTTTTCTTTATTTTCACATGTGAAATCCTTTTAAGCCGAAACAGATTGGATTCTGGGTTTCCAAAATTTCAGTTTTTCCCAACCTGCCATTCCAACAACCCTTTTTCCGAATGCAACAAACTGGCAGGTTGCACCATTTTCCAAATTCCTCAAATTTTGAGGAAATGTTGCACTATGCCTATAATTCACCATATAGTGAAGATTTAATCTTTACCAATTACCCTCCTCAAGTGTACGGAGCATCATCGAAGGTCGGGAAATGAATTTAACCTGAGAGCAAGAAAATGGATTTGAAAATTTATTTTATTTATTTTTTTATATCCTTGTTTGGTCAATATTGGCACCTTTTTAGTGCGTTTGCTTATGTGATTACATGGATTTCAGATCTGATGCACGATCCCGATTTACATTAGTCATTTGCTAGTAACTTTTGTTAATTGATTCATGTCAAAATTAAGAATCACATGGAGTGATGGATTTTTCTCAAAAACTAGAATTTTTTTTGAATTTCATGGTTGAGGTCAATCCCCTAAATTATTCTAAATTTATCCTGAAGAAAGAAAAACCCTTTTCAGGATCAATGAGAGCATCAATACAATTAACCAACTGTAAAAAGATTTTATCCTTAGAGGAATTTATGCAAAGTTGAGTTAGTCTAATCAGCCTAATGAAGGTAACAAATGCAACTCGTGTGTTCTTAATCAAGGTCTCGCTCTTTTGATGAAGCTCCAGACAAGGTCATGGCTTCCATGCATGTCAATCTTTTCACAGTGGAGTAGATTGACAGAAAAGGAGTCGCTTTTTGTTTTCATCAATTCAGGACTTGGTGGAGACAGGATTCAATATTGGAGAGTTAAAGTTGATTTTTCCATCTATTATCTTTATCTTTAAAATTTTTTATATAAAAAGAGGGTCAAATGATGAAAATAAAAGTTTACAAAATTTACAAAATTAAGGGGTTCTGAGCCTTTCAGAAGCTTCACCCCTGTTGACCATGAAAGGTAGCATTGAAATCCTTTACCATGCCATGCCATGCCGTTCACATATCAGTATTTCCTTTCCGAGACTTGGACATTGTATTGGATGATCTGGCCCTTCAATTTGTGACACCTCTAAGGCTCTAAACTTTGGAGTCTTGAATCACTTTTCCATTAAAGGAACAAATTTCTTGACACTTCTCCACCACACATCTGATGTGGGGTCTATATGAAAATTTTACATCTAAATTATTTTATAAATACTCAAACATGAACGTTTCTATCAAAAAAAAAAAAAAAAAAAAACTCAAACTTGAACCCTACGTCCAATATGTGGTGAAAAAATATGAGAGAATGCTATGTGCTCCTGACATAGGAGGTGAATGAGGCTCCTAAACTCCATATTAAGGTCTCTTTGGTTACATGAGCCTTAAACTATCTAGAGATTTCAAACTATGGATTTCAAATCTATAGAGTCATAATTTATAAAATTGACTATTTGGTTAACCGAATATGTGGAATAAAATCTATGGATTCATCTGTGATTTTTGTGAATGCATAAATGTTTAGCATTTTGATGAAATCTCTGAATTTCATCACATACTTATAAATATACATATTCACTTTTTTAATATAAAAAGATGAATCTCTAGATTTCATGAAACTAGATATTTTCACAACCAAACGGATATAAATCTCCCACTCATGAAATCTCTGGATTCATGTAACTAAACATGCCCTTAACATTTTCAATGAGATTTTAGCGGCTTTTTGCCTTTTGTTTACATCTACAGATGATTGTCCATGTGAGATGCCCATTTTGGCCCACACAGATCAGACGGTGGAGATTAGAGAAGCAGAAAGCTCAGATGGTCAAGTGAGCTACCAATAAGCGTGAGGCAATCTCACCTTATCCACACTTCCACCACAAGCCTTTATTTATATCCTCTCCACTTCTCTCCTTCCCTTGACAACTGAAGTAGAAGTTGAAGCAATGGCAGCCATGAATTCAAGTGTGTTGGCCTGCAATTATGCCATCTCAGACACCAACTGGAAGCTCACATCGATGCCATCGGTTGCATCTTCAACTGTTTCAAGTCCTAAATTGCCAGGGATCAAGGCTCAACAGACCAAAGTTTCAAATTACTCTAAGGAGGCAATTAGAGCAAGTGAGGGAAGAAGAGCTGCACTTGTTTGCTTGGGGGCTGCTCTTTTCGCCGGTGTTGCCTCCAGCTCGTCGGCCAATGCAGGGATTATTGAAGATTACCTTGAGAAAAGCAAAGCTAATAAGGTGAACCTGGTGTTCTTCTTTCTCTCCCCTCCCATTTTATGAAAGTCATTGTTGGTAAATAAGCTTACTGATTGGCAAACATGTATGTTTTTCAAGGCATTGAATGACAAGAAGAGGTTGGCTACCAGTGGAGCTAACTTCGCACGGGCATATACAGTTGAGTTTGGCTCATGCAAATTCCCAGAGAACTTCACCGGCTGTCAAGATCTTGCTAAGCAAAAGGTTTTTAATTGTTCTTCCTTTGCTTTTTTCTCTCTCAAGTGTTAATTAGGTTTATCTAGGCTGTTGCTTAACATCCCCCCCCTCTCTGTGATGCAGAAAGTACCATTTATTACAGAAGATATAGAGTTGGAATGTGAAGGGAAGGATAAGTACAAGTGTGGTTCTAATGTTTTCTGGAAATGGTAAACAATTTGTGTTATTTTTCTCCCATCCCACCCCTCTTTTCCCCTCAACCTTGTATTTTGATACTGTCCATGTAGCCAAATTTTCAATTGAAGCACTCTTTGATCAAATTGTTCTTCACCCTTCAGTACCTGTTTAGAATTTTTTGTTTCAATCTTGTGTTTTGCTGTACGCACCAACAATTTATGGAGTACAAAGGGGGATTCACATGCCAATAATTTATTCACTGTTTCTGTTGTTAGGTAAATCTGGGTGTAACTCAGTTCATACTTCAAAATTTCTGCTTGGTTCAATCATAAAAACATCTTTTCCAATGCCAAGTTAGTGAGCAAATTCACATCACCAAACCTTTATATTGCAAAAATTACCAGTGAATGGAAACTACTCAAAGGAATGAATGCCAAAGCACTGTTATCAGACGGGTTCTTCCCATTTTCTATTTCAATCTTATTTGTTTGAGAATCAAATAGTTCCTACCTTATGTGGGAAGATTGGTATAGAAACCTTGTCAATGAAACCATTTTAGTGATTATGTTAAATGCGAGAAAGGAAGAAAAAGAAAATGAAAATCTCATTATATAAATCTGATTAACTGTTTTGTTCCATGTAGAATCCTCTCTGTGAAAACTGTCGGGGGCTTAATAAACCCCAGTTAATACATCCGTGAAAAGGGGAGTGAAAGCCAGCTCCTGTAGAAAAAATTCAAGTATTGAGAGATACACACATCACCTGCACAACCCAACCCAAGGAGAGGTTGAGGCAAGGAAGATCATGTTGCTTTTTTGTTATAAGTTGATGTCTAATCTTCAACGGAATTCAGGCTGACATCAATCTCTCAGATCACCAACACACTGTACCAACATATTCCATTATGATACCATTCAATTTATGCATAGTTGGTACTCAATTCATCAGTTCAGGCTTGAGAATTTCTGACCAAGTGTCTAAACCTCTCAAAGAATGGTAGCCTATAAATGGTTAATTTAAACTCAAGAGTGTGGACAGTTGAAAGAAGAGCTGTTAGTCTGAAGCTGTGGACATGGCAATGGATGTACTCCAACTGTATCACCTTTGACAAACTCACAATGCCATGTTGCAGATGAAGGCAATCCAGATAAAGTAACATTCTTGATGCATATTCTCTCAAATGGAGCACTCTCAATGCCCTCTAAGACTGGTGCTTTCTTTGTGTCTGTACTAACCACATTACTTATGAAAATTCCCTTCACAATGGGGAGGGCATTGGGGTCCCATTTGTCGTCTGGATGATCATTGGAGCCTCTACTAAACCTTATGGGGATCTTTACTCTGTCCATGGTTACATTAGTTATGGTGATATTGCTTATATACCCCCCTCTTCCCTTGTCAGTCTTCACACGTACCCCAGCAGCTGAATCTCTAACATGCAGATCTTCCACAGTTACATTTGATATCCCACCAGACATCTCACTACCAATTCCAACCCCAGAACAAGTCGGAGTTGTGCCTGACACCCTTCTCACGATGATGTCAGTGCTTGGACGGGCCATTGCAATACCATATTGGTCCCAACCGCTCTTTATTGCTACTAGATCATCTCCACTCTCAATGTAACAGTCTTCAATACAAACATTTTTGCTCGAATCTGAATCAAGTGAGACATTGGCATATAAATCAGTAAGGCTTGAGAATATAAATGGTCAACAAGTTCTACTTACATGTATATTTCTCAGTTAAACAAAATTGACCCAAATTCCAAATCTGTTACATAAAAGCTTTGGATTACCTGAGATACATGTATGTATGTGTGTGTGTGTGTGTGTGTATATATATATATATATATATTTTTTCCTTCCTTTAATTTATGGGTGGAGGTGCACAGGAGAGGTCAGGGTGGAGAAAATAGAAAAAAGATGAAGAGAAGCCTACACACCTGGGTCTATGCCATCGGTGTTAGGGGAATTAAGGGGAGCCAATATAGTCATTCCTTTGATCACAACATTGCTGAAACAAAATGCGTAAACAACAATTAGTTCTTTAACATCCAACTGAATAAAGTAACAGTGTTACAATAGCATAAGTTATCATAAACATCAAAGAAAAGATTGTACCCATCAGAAACAAGGGGAAATATTTAATTTCTACAGTTATACTAGAAGGAATTGTAAAACAGAGGAACAAAAAACCCTAGTGTATTCAGGGAAATCAAACCTGCAGTACACAGGATGGATCGTCCAAAATGGAGAGTTAAGGAAGGTCAGATTGGAAATCAGAATGTTGTCAGAGTTCATCATTTCAAGGAGGTGACCCCTAGTGTATTCAAGTGATCTGTTCCACCAGAGGTCCCACCACATCTTCCCCTGACCATCGATCGTCCCATTTTTTCCTGTTGAAAACGGAAGCAACCGCAAATTATAATGGTTTGATTTGATCTATATCTGTTATAGCTTGGGCAAACAATAAACTTCCAACAAACCCATTCCAGCATATCATGTTACCAAATAACTGCTAATCATATTTACTGGGTGATCATAACCATCGGAGATTCAGGGTTGGGTGAATTTTTTTTGGACAGTTACAAACTAATGAGGTTGAAGGTGGCAGGGATTGCCCACTTAACCAGAAAATGGTAGGCCCTGTTCCCCAAATTGCAACCAAACAATTGACAATCCCAAGCCAAAAGAAGGCTTCTTTGCAGTATTAGCAATAACAATAATTAAAGCAACCACCACTTCAAAGATCAAAGGATATTCAAAACTAAGAAAAATGAAGATAATGAGGAAAGGATACCTGTAATTATAACATCAGTAAGAGCATCTCCATGGATGAGGCTAATGTGTCTCCCTCCTAATCTCTCTCTTCCTCGCCCATAAGACGGCAAAGGCTCTATTACAGGCCACTCCTTTGGGTCCTAGTAAGATAATCAATATTTAAACGACTAAACATAATTAGAAGTGCAATATTCAGAATTCAAAGATGAATTTCTACATTAGGAAACAGTGTTTGCTTTCATGTTTTTCAAAATTTAGTGAATGACTGAAGATCACTATGATCCAGGACTTTCACTATGATCCAGGAACTTAACTGATTAAATAGAATTCACATATAGCACAACTCTCTTATCTCAAAGGAAAAAGTTTGAGCATGTTTGGTTGTTGGAAATGGGGCAAGTAGCATCTATGAGGGAGAAAAAATCTATATATGACTTAAGTTGCAGTATTTTAATACTGGGTGCACACGTAACCACTGGTCAGCGTGTTTGTTCCTATTAATCCAATTCAAATCCAACAAAAAACTAGAAGAGAATCACAAGCGGAAGAAACATGAATCGAAAGCAACATATTCTGATTCAAATATGGAAAATTCACAAGAACAGGGGAAGGTAAGAAAAAAAAATGAAATTCCCAATTCTTCAAATTACCTGAGAGCCCAAAATCACGGCACCTTCTTCAAGAAAAAGCGTGAAGTTACTGGTAAGATTGAAGCTACCAGTAACCCATCTCCCCTTAGGAATATTAAGCTGTGATCCACCTTTACCTCCGAAACGTTCCATGTTTCGTATAGCCTTTCGAAACGCTTCAGTATTGGAAGTTTTACCATCACCAACTCCACCAAAATCCGTTATTGACATAACGACCTTCCGCGGCGGTCCTTGCCGGAAAAACCCAGAACAGCTACGTGGGTCCGCCGGAATTCCGTTTTTCTCTGAACCCAAAACCTCCCATATGGGAAAAACCGCTTTCGAACCAATCTGGAAACATGCAACTGTGATGACCGTGAACACCAGCAATAGAACTGCCCATGAAGGCCTCGCAATACCAGCACCCCATATGTTGACGAAGAGGGGTTTCTCAACGTCCATGCAGAAACGCAACAACAACAGAGAAAAACAAGAAGAAAAGAGAATCAGAATAAGATTCACGAGATGATCGTTCAGACCCCGCGGAAGCGGAGTTGATTATCATACGCCTAATGCGTACTGTCTATCCGAACTTCACGGGACATTACGGTTTCTTCCCAAGCGCCGGGTCACCCGGCCCGGTAGTCTTGCCCTACCGTAGCCCATTAATATTTCTCCTATTCCGGATCCTCTACCCGGGCAAATACTAACATTTCACACGAAATACGGTAACTCTTTTATCCGATATTTATACTATTAAATTATTTTTAGTCAAATTAGAGGAAGACCAATCATTTATATTTTATAAAAAAAAAAATTCAAAAAATTAGAAAGACGAAGAGAAAATTTCAAAAATCCCCTGGCCTCAAGGTAACTGACCCCTATCCGACACGTCTTCAATATATATTGGGAGAAGACCTGCATAGAATCCCATCAAAATTTCATGTTATTAGAATTCAAGGTGAATTTTCTTTCAAATGTAAGAGAGAATTGTGAGGGGAACAAAAATACAAAAATATCCTTTGTTGTGCACAAGTCTCTATTGTACTTAGTAGTGCACATATATACCAAATGATTGGCTGAGAAAATAAAGTAAATAAAAAATTATTGAATATTTTTAAAATTTAAAATTAAAATTTTAATCTTGGCCAATCATTTAGTACAAAAATATATTGTTGTGCACAGAGAAGATTTTTTTCCAATAAAAACTTCTAAAAAGGGAAATTTCGTAACTCTTAATCTTCCAAATAAACATGGATATACGACACCTCGTGGGTTGACGGGTTGGCTGTCGGGTCATGGTAAAATCAAATGGGATGGGATGGTGGTGTGTGCGTTTGGCGCACGAAATTGAAAGTTGTGCAGGATAGTCGTCGAGGTAGTTCTTTGAAAGGCCAACGCGGTGAAGACTTTACACCAAAAACAATAGAAAGGGGGCGCGGAGAAAGCGTGATTCAATTTTCCATTTTCTGGAAGCACGTGTGAGCATCATAGAACTCTCCGCTCGTCACGGGTTTTCAATTTCTTTAATTCAATTTCACCGTCAGAATCTTTTAGAAATGCTCCAATGAGGTTGTCTATGTCACATGAAAAAAATCATACTCCTCAGTTGAGGCACGTGGCAAATATACCAAAAGCTCTTCATTGGACTGAGTGACGGCTTTGTTGTCGCTACCATATGTCTATAATAGTATTATAGAGAAGAAGACACGAATAAGTGATTTGTGCAAAATGGCATAAGTGTGGCCTATGGTTCTTAACAATTATGGTCGGTGGCTTATCGTACTCCCTAAACATTTTCTAATTTTGTAGACCCTAGGTTTATGTTGGGCTGGGAGTAAGAAAAAGCCCAGCCCATAAAATCGTGACACTCTCAGGTTATGCTGAACTGGGACAAGAAAAGGCCCAGCCAACCCAGCCTATAGTCCCTGTTTCATCTGCTATGAAAGATCAGAAAAGAAAAAATTAATTCCATTGCCGGGAATTGAACCCGAGTCTCCTGGGTGAAAGCCAGATATCCTAACCACTGGACGACAATGGAACTGTTTAGTTAATTTCTCATTATTGTTTATTAGATCACTTACTAATGGTATATGTAATATGATAAAAAATATATAAATAATAGAATATATATATATATATATATATATATATATTTTTTTTTTTTTTTTTTCTGAAGCTGAGATTCATCAAGCCCAGCTTGCACGCACCTTGATTAAGTCCTGGGAGAGATGGTGTTTGCAAGATTAAACTCATAACGTTTCCACTGAGAAGTATGAAAATCTACCACTAGCAATCCTAGTAAGGAAATTAGAGCCCGGAAAATTCAGAAGAAAAGGGAAAAAGTTATATCGCATGAGGACCAGGTTATTGCTTATTTGCTTATTTGTAAGAAAGAAAAGAGAAGTAGAGTGCCTCTCTGTTGATTGCTTTAAACCGTCAAGAAATCGCACGTGTGGGTGTCAATTCTGAACCAGCTTCGAAGCGCTCAGCTCCCTTCGCTTCGTAAGTCCCAACTTCAAACTCTGCTAGAGCCTAGAAGTCGAGAAGTCGAGATAGAAGTTCGAACCGAGAGAAAGTTGCAGAGAAATCGAATGTATTGATGGAGTTGGGAGGATTTAGCGGGTGCCCGGGCCCTTCTGCTCCCAAAATATCGAACCCTTTTGTGAGCCTCGCTCATTCTCCTCCTGTAACATTTCCTCCTGAAAGATCCAGTGTCCAACATCAACATCAAAGGTATTTTTTCGATCTCTTTTTGTTCTTGTTCATTGTTTCTTATCTATTCGTCCGTGGCTGTTCCATTCATTTGGAAATCCAGAGTCCAGTCTCTTTCTCGGGTTTCTTTCGGTTCGCATACATGTTCTGGTTTTAAGCAACACGAAAAAAATATAGGGTTATGTAGCCGTATGAACCCTACTATGACCCTTAATCTTGGAAGACTGAGTCACAGAATCATCCAATCAACGGCACTTGAATTCTGTGGTAAATGGCCCAAGTCGATGTACTGAATATTGGGAACCAAGCAAATTGTTAATTAGTATTTCCATTTTGAATACAATTTGGCACCAAGTATGTTTTGTATGATCTCTTTTAGTAATTTCAAGAACCCAACCGTTGAGCCATGAGCGTTAAAGTAGACACCACTAGGACGTCGGCCATTATCCCGCCCTCTCACTCTACTGTGTTGTGCGTTCGATGTGCCAAAAACGCTGGGACTGATGAAAATCATGTAATTAGATCCTCAACCATCTGGGTTGCAAATTATAATACGATAATTGTTGCTTCTCAATCTTCATGAATTATCCAACTCAACCGAATTGGCATTGGTGCAAATCTTGTGTGGATTCTCTTTGTCCAGGTTTAGCATTCTTGCACGATAACTTCGATATTTCTTTATTGATGTAGCTATCTCATGATAAATAAGTACCCAAAGCATGGTACAAAGTACTCACCCTTTCGCTCTCTCTCTCTCTCTCTCTCTCTCTCTCTCTCTCTCTCTTTTGTCTTATTGGCGTGGGGAACACTAGGAAAGGGACTTGGATAGTTGTATCTTAGTGGTATCATCCTTTACATATGGGGGTCTTCAGTTTATAGGGGGGGGGGGGGGGACTTTATTGACTTTCTATCTTGTAAATCACTTTGACATGTGTGCAATAAACATTTAGGCCAGTATATCACATAGTCATTTCTTTATAAAATCTTGAATTCATTTTATGCTTATGCTCCTTGAAAGTATTATGTTTAAATTCTAGGTACACTTTTAGTTGTTATAGCTGGGTGTTTACCTAATACATGATGTACTTCATAATTTTTTCGCTTTTTGTCACTGGATTATTATTTGGATTGGATTGTTAAATTGGTACCTGCTTCTTGGATAACATTGAAAGTTGTTGGAGTTTGAATCAGCAAGCTGCAAATTTTTTTCAGAAATTCAAGTTTCTACTTGGGGGATTGATGGGTGCAGCTTGCTGGTTGATATGGTTATTGTCTGGCGTTGAATCCCCTAGTTACCTAAATATTGAATAGTGACATTTGCACTCGTATTAGAGCATGGAAGTGTCATTAATGGTATATGGAGATGTTCTATTAATGTAACTTTTGAAATGTAAAATATACGTGATTGTGTTATATAAAAATCTTATCTTGTGTTTTTCTTGTTCAGACCAGATATATCTTCTCCTAGATGGGGTAATCAGCGACAATCCCTTGTCGATGGTCCTAATTCCCAGGCATGGCAAGTGCCGGACACATTTGCATCATATCTTGCAACACAGAATGCTGGAGCCCTTAGTTCTGCTAGTCCTGGTAGCTATCAACACCCAAGAAGAATCAGATCGCCTCCTATACGATCAACTAATGAAGATTTATCAAGAAATTCCAGTCAAGGTATATCTGGGAGGTGAGTCCATAATATTTATGCCCTTATGTTTACTCTTGGGTTGGCTGCCCTCTTTAAATAATTGTTATATCAAAGGCAGTTGTTCAGTTTATCAATTCGAGTTTTTTCATTCAGCTGGTTCCTTAGACTGATCAATGGAAATGGGTTGATCTGTCTTTGCATTGTTCTGTCATACTTTCTTTCCTGATCATACTTCATAGTGGTTCATTTAATACTTTGAATTATGTACTTTCTCCCCTAGCTCTTAAAACATAATAGAGTAATTGTTTTAAGGGAAAATGGTGTGCATACCGCCGGTGTCATGTACCTTGTCACACTTTATCTTCTCCTTGACTTATTTGCAGCCCTCCTTTTATATACACTGTGTTGAATCCCCTTCGACAATCCCATTCAGTTGGTGTAGAATATTCTGTTCCATACAAGAAGTTAGGCGATCCCCTCCCCTTGTTTTATTTTTTTCATCCCTATTGTCTTTTATCAGTTAATATTTGATAGTTTGATGTCATGTACATATTTTAGGATGTTTGGGAGTTTCTCCTTAACAAAAGAAAGTGAAGGAGGTGTTTCCTTATGCTAAGAAGATATCGACACACAGTAATCTAACTCTTCACTTCAACTAGACTTTTGGTATATATATATATATATATATATATATATTTGGTCATTGTGCAATCTTGGGTTTGGATTCTTTGCCTGGTTGCCCACTCTTGGATGTACCATAACCATAAATGTATAACTAAAGGTTAACATTGAGACTATTGAGTGCATTTGAGAATTCTCTAGCTTGAAATTAGAGTACAAGGAGGATATGATATCTGACCCCCACCCTCCTTCCTCCCCTCCTCCCCTGCCTCCGACACCTTCCCTTCCTCCAACCCCTCCTCGTGGCCCTCCTTCGTAGCCTTCTCTCCTTCCCCTTTTACCCCTGGTCCTTCCTCTTCTCCTCAACCCCCAACACCCATAGATCCGGGATCCCCTTTGTCTTATCCCTACCTTGGTTGTCAATAGCTAGGTCACTACTTTCTGCCCGACCATGTTCTTGATCATGGTTATCAAAGCGTCCGCCTAGGCGGCAAAGCGGTTTTTGAACCGCTTAAATTGTGACTGCTTAACTAACGGGCTAATTTCTTGCCGCTTTTTTGCTTAGGCACTAACACTTTGCAGCCTTTTGGGCCATATTGCCGCCTAGATGCTAAAGCAACCGCTTTTTTTTTTACATTTTGTAATTTGTGCATATTATTTTTTTTTAATCATAATTTATTCTACAATGCCGTATATAAATTTAAATATGTGAGCCATTTCGGAATCGAGGCCCAAAGTGCCTGTCGGCAACAGAATGTGAAGCATGAGCCATATTCAACATTGTTAATCAATGAATCATTAAATAAACAATGACTTGGAAATCGAAATAATGAGATCTATTAATTTATCATGTCAGCACTATTTGGTTAAAAAAAGGGGAAAATGGATACATCAATTCTGATTCCAAATCTAATATGATTCATGTATATTTAACAAAAAAGTCATGTTAAAAAAATTTGTGAAATAATTTCACTAAACTATATATGAATAATATTGTTATTCATAATTGTGATTCTTGAATGTTTTTTATTGTTATTTTTATGAATGTGATTGTTGAATGTTTTTTTAGTGCTTTAGTTTATTATAAAAATTATTTGTATTAAAAAGTAGTTTAAAAGTAGTTTTATTAAAAATATTGACTAAACCGCTTTGGTCGCTTTATTACCGCCTAAGCGCCGCTTAGTCGCCTAATCGCCAAGATGGAGCCTCAATTGCTTTGGTCGCTTTACTGCTTTAATAACCATGTTCTTGATGATGAAGCATCCCATCCATTTAGAGCTGTTGTTTGGTGGGGAACTTCCTTGGCTCGAGACCCCCCTTTCCACATAGTGCAGGCATTTCTATCAAAGCAATGGAAGCCCTCTTGTTTTAATTTTTCAGTCGACGAAGAAAAGCAATGAGCTCTTGAAAGAGGTTGTGGGGGGGGGGGGTAGTTGATAGCTAAAAGACCTCTTTTCTTGAGGTAATGGCATCTTAGTTTGTAGCTTTCTTGCGAGGACACTCCTCCCTCGCTGTTTGGGTCTCTCTTTTGGGTCTTCCTCTACACTTTTAGTTTGCTGAAGGACTAAGTATAGTTGGCTACACATTAGGCACCCTTCTATCCTCTGACACCATTATAGTGAAGAAGACCCATCTCCAATTTGCTTGAATCTGTGTAGACATCTCAGCAGAGTCTCCCCCCCTCTTTTCAATCTCCATTTTGGAGGAAGAGGGAGCCAACTTCAACCATGAGGTGCGTTGCAACTTTCAATTGGGAACCCCCCATTGCTTGACTTGTAAAGCTTCGTTCACCAGGATGCTTTCCTGCTAGTTCCTGAGTCTCCCAGTCGACAGTGATCTGAGGAACTCCATTTTTGTTTCTCTTAGAGGCCCTCCAAGAGGCAGATCAAAGAACAGCGATGGCAGCAAAGACCTCCATCCCATTGGCTAGATGTGTGGGTCAATTTCCAGCGAATTAGAATAGGTTCTGAGTTGTCAGTTGATGTCGACCTCAAGAGCCCTCTAATCTGTGCAATATCCTACTCAACCCTGACCTTCCTTCGCCCTGAACCTGCCCGCTCTGAAGGTGTCACTGACCTTGACTCCTGACTGCGATGCCCTGGATCATCTAAAATCTGTCTTCCCCTCCTTTTCCACCCACCCACCCTTCTACTCTGACCATCCCTGCCCCATCAGCTGCATCTCCTTCACTGGCCCTACAGTTTTCCCGTGTGACAACATTGCAGTCCCTTTGGGGTGCAACTCCCCTACTTGTCCCCCTTCCCCCAAACCTCTTTTCCTACCTCTCTTGCCCCCACCGTTGACTCCCCCTACCCCACCTCCACATCTCTCTCCCTCCACCTTGTCACTGACTGCTCACCATCACTCTTCCTCCACCTTGTCACTAACTGCCCTCCATCTCTCTCCCTCCACTTTGTCTCTCACCTCTATGGACCTGCTCCCTTCTAATTCCCTGTTGAGCCAACTCCCTCATTCTTATTATATTTTCAGTCCCAGCCATCTCTTCAATCTCTTCCCTCACTCTCTCCCAATGTCCAAGCCCAAATCTCCCTTTTCGCTTCGCCTTCTTCTGGGGTTAGACCATCCACCTATTCCCTCTCCGTCTTTTCCCTCAATTCCACCCTCCTTCCACCCTTCCTCCCAAACTTGGAATCTCTAGCATCCTTAAATCTTTGACTAGCCCTGTCTTAACTCGTCCCTTGTCACTTTGACCCCTTAGGTGGCATGGTATGGGGGGCCCAAGTGGCTAACGTTGGTTCCTGTTTGGTGGTCACGGGTGGCGGATCCCCTATCGATAGGGCCATTAGAGACTCAGATTCCCTTCCTGCATCTAACGAGGACAACAATTGTGGGCAGGTTGCTCCTCACAATATGAGCTCGTAGGCTCCTTGGATGCCCCCCCCCCTCTTTCTCTCCTCGCTTGGAGTGTGATGGTTGCAGGATAAGCAGCCGTTCTACTAAAGGGCATTACGGCTTTGACGGCAACTTCATTGTCGATTTCAAGTCCCTTAGAAAGAAGAAATAGAGGAAAGAAATAGAGATGGCCCATACTAGTTTTCTTTGCCTTTGTGGTTCTTTCTTGTATTCTCTGCCCTCTCCCCTTCTTTCCTTTGGTTAATGAATTCTTTATTCATCCCCCCCCCCCCCCCAAAAAAAAAAAAAAAAAAAAAAAAAGAATCATTGAGTGCATTTGCTTCTTTCCCTATTTTAGAGCAGCAAGCTGAATTAGCTATCGTCTTTCAAGTTTCTTGGTGAGGATTTGATGATTGTTGATTGACCTGGTTGCAGGTCATGGTGTGTACTTAGTTTGCCAGATATCAAATAGTCAGGATTTACATAACTGCTCAATGTGTAAAGAAACTCAAGGCACATAAGCATGTGTCTTTTTGGAAATGATTATACTTTCGAAATGTAACTATACACATGTTTGTATTTATACGAAGCCCTCATATGGTGTTTGCACATCTTTATATGTATATGAAGCTCTCATATGGTGCTTTGCTTGCTCAGACTAACAGTATCTCCTCCTAGATGGGGTAATCAGCCGGAGTCCCATGTTAATGGTTCTCAGACTCGTCAAGTGCAATCCACAGGTGCATCATATGCTGCAATGCAACATGCCGGAACCGGCATTCCTGCTAGGTCGAACAGCTCTCAACACCCTAGGACCAAGTCGCCATCCTTATATGCCACAAATGAAGATTTATCTATAAATTTTAGTCAAGGTGTCCCCGGGAAGTAAGTTTGTTCATGTTGTACTTACTGGTGCATCTTCTTTCTTGTACTGCCTGCATACATCTTTGTAATTGTATGGAACTCTCATATGGTGGTTCTATTCCTCAGACCCTCAGTATCTCCTCCCAGATGGGGTAATCGACTAGAATCCTTTGCAAGTGGTTCCCAGACTCATTTTGTGCCATCCAAAAGCACATATGTTGCAACACCGAAGGCTAGTTCTGGAATCTCTGCTCGGCTTGACAGGAATCCACAGCAAAAAAGAACCAGGTCGCCCACTGTGTCACAGGATAATGTAGATTTATCAAGAAATTCTAGTCAAGGTGTCACTGGAAGGTAAGTTCATATGTATTTTTCTTATTTGTGCTTTCTCTTGTGTAACTACCCTCTTACTGTTGTGATATCCTACATATAACAATAACAGAGCATGAATCACAGTATCTCTGATGTGCCTGGGTTGCAAAAGCCTGTTCGCTTTGCTGTGGGCCCATCCAGATATCAAGTACCACGTTATATGGTAAAAATGGCAACTCTATAATAAGCTGAAGTTTTCAAGGGGGAGTGGCATGGCTGGAATTAAACAGACTATTGAAGAGGCTATTATTTATCTCAATAGGGAAGGCTACAATAGAGATCAGTGTTCATTGTAAGGGGACAAACTTGTAAGGAAAGATAAAAGAAGAAAAAAGAGAATAAAGACAAAAAGTAACGTACTACTACAAAACATGATGAAAATGTTTTGAAAGAACCATGATTTGGGTTATCATCAACTACCAGCGCACGACTTCCATAATAAACCTGTGGATAACTCTCATTAAATAAGAACCAATCAAGGTAAGATTTCATGAGAAACTTGGCTGCAATCTCCTCATAGATAAATGCTTAGGAGCTAGGGACTTGTATAACCTATACAGGAGGTACTACCCATCTCACTTTCAGGAGTAAAAGAAAGGGGATTAAGGAGATAGACCTCAGATTAGAGGCTGTCACATCAAGGAAAACATATTCGGTGAAGAGAGAGAGAGAGAGAGAGGGGGTAGGATGGGGAAGGCAGAGGAAGAGTAAGAGAGACGATTGGGTAAAGGAAAAACTTGCACTACAGCTTTGCAGGTTTCAAACTTTCGATCAAAAGCCAATGCATCTTTTTTAATCAACCATTGCAATTGTTGGCTACCCGTTTGTAAAATGGATTTTCTTTAACAGCCATTAAGGTATCAAATAATTTATAATCTTATCTTTCTTTCCCTTTTGGTATGACAAATTTTTTTCAATGAAGGTAGCACAGTAGTACTTCTAACTTAAATAACCAACTAAGAGTATAACTATTGCAAATTGGCAAGTATGACAACAATACGCATAAAGAACAAAATGCAAAGGAGTTGACTTTGAACCGGTGAAACCAGCAAGAAATTGATTGGAACCAGGATACAATAATGAAGAGAAAATATAATAACTAGTTCTTTAGTATCAAATACAGCGGGGGAAAGGGTTGGGCTATCTCAGCTGTTGAACATGGATTTTACTCCATAACTGAGGCTAGTAAGCCACAAACCAACTTCTCCAAAAAGTCTCCCTTTCTATTGCAATCTAAGTGCCTATTAATAGCTTGGCTAAAGCTTTACAATGAATAGAAACTTGGTGAACTGAAAATAGAAACTATATCCTAGTGACTAGTGACAATAGAATCTTCTGGGAAGTAGAAAATAACTAATTTTGGAACTACTAGGCTTTATATTTCAGCCACTGTGCATAAATAACTAAAATGGAAACTAAGCTAAGGTCTTAAATCTCCTAAGAATAAAATCTTCCTGTAATCTGATCTTGGCCCCTCAAAATCCTTCATGAACATTCCCAATATGTTGAGTTTGGCTGTGACACTGCTTGAACAGTAATGTGAACAGTGTTTTGGTCTTTTAGGTCTTCATCCAACCTTCTATTTGGAGCTAGGGCTGTCTTAAGCGCTACTCCATCAAACCACCAAAAACATGCCACATCATCAAACCGCTGCCTCTCACGGCAGTCGCATCCCACAACCTTGCTGGGCTGATTTTGGGGCTTGTTTCTATGGGTATGTGTGGGCTTTTAATCTACATCAAGAATTATGCGGACAATTTAAACCCATAAATCAACATCAGATAACTACATAACCTAACACAATGCATTCAGCGTGGTTTGTCAGTTCCAGTAATAAGCTTACTTATATTTTTTTCGTCTTTCCTCATGTTCATTTATCTCATTGAACTCTGGTAATTCCTTGTGCATATCTGCTGCTATTTTTTTTCCCTCTCTCTTGGGACGGGGTAGTTGGACAAGGTCACCTATGAAAGACTGTTTTACATACTCAAGAAGGCTGCTTTTCACTTGGACCACATGTAGTTTCTCGCACGTGGAACCAGGTTTGAAGCCAGTCTAACCAACCAACTACTGGGACAGTAGAAGGCTCCTCTTTTTCCTTCTAAAAATGAAGTTTTTCCATGGAAAGTCTCATTCCATTCAAGATGCAAATCCCCCACTGAGAGGTATTATAGCGGCATTTTCTTATGACAACTCAAAACTCTTTCAAGGTTTCTTAAGTCATCATTATTCTGGGAATTTTTCCTACTCAGCCCATTGAGGAACCCTTTCTTCGGTGCCCCAAATGTCTGCCTTGTTGTGGATCTGAAGTGTCTGTAGTTTGTGGACCTCTAGGTCCCTTGCTTGCATGTCAAGAATCAGGCAGATGGAGTTTACAAAGTGGTAAAACTGGGTCCTGAAAATCAAGGACTATGGGAATGTACACTAGTGCTTGTGGTGCTATTGTGCATGGACATACATGGGAATGCATGTCTATGCACAGGAATGGTATTTTTCAGAATTGGACTCTGAAGTTCGACCTGGCTATGGTCAGAATTACCACATTATATGAGGGAGGACCATTAAGAAAGGCTTCCTTAATGGGCCCTGTAAAAGCAGGACTGCTGTATTTCATGCTCGATCATGTAAAGTTAATTCTCAAACTTACTGGAGGGCCCCCCACCTGCTTAGAGTGGTAGCGTTGAAACTGATGTAGTGAATCTACCACCTTTCATGTAGCCAAGAGGGCCTGTACCTTTTCAGTGGTCCTCTAAACAGCTGTATTTGCAACTTTGTGTGTCCCTATGGCACAGTGAGGGTTGGACCATTGAGCCTTAAGGAAGGTTAACTGAACAAGCCCTAAATGAATTTTCCCTTGTTATTATCATTACCTTTACATTTAGATATCTTTGTGAAATGTTCTGAAAGTTATCTGTTCCAGGGCTGCTGTATCTCATCCTCGATCAGGTAAAGCTAATCAAACTAACTGGAGACCCTCCCCACCTGCTCAAAAAGTGAGTGTTGAAGCTGATGATGTGAAGTCTACCACCTTTCATGTACCCAAGAGGACCAGGTCACCTCCTGTACTTCCTACTAATGAAAATATTCCAGGAAATTCATCCTCAACACAATTCAATACTGACAGGTAAATTACCATGGAGGCATTGCCTTTTATTTCATTTAATGTTGAATTTCTGTAGTCTTTCCTTCTTTTTTTTGACCTAGCAGATGCGAACACTATGTGTATGTATGTATGTTTTCCGCTTCTATTGAACATTTGAACCTATATATTTTCTTGAGAGAGTAAAGAGGAGCTTTTTTCTTACCCTATGAGGGCTGGTGGGATCCCAAAACTAGTGGTATATAGGACCATTGAACTAGACATTATTTTGATATGGTGGATGATCAGACTGTTGGCCTCTCCATCGGACTATTTATATTACCAATTGCTACTCCCTGAATGTGAAATTGCCTGGTCTGTTTTGTACAACATTCCTAAGGTAAAGTCATAGCAAGCACACTCTGATTATCTACAGAACAACTATTTTGCGGTTAAAACACCAGTGAAATTATGAACCCTCCAAATCCCAAAATGGTATTCCCTGTATGGTCACTGTTCATTATTATTATCTTTGAAATAGAATGTTAAGTATATTCATGTTGACTCTCCTTACTTCCATAATTCATACGACTACCATATTTGTTGAATATGCTTTGGATAATCTTCCAGTCCCTCATGTATGTGATTTGCATGGTATGAATTGTAGAGAGCAACAAGCGATGGCCAAGCGATTGGCACGCTTCAATGTTGAATTAAGACAACCGGTGCCAAATGATGATGATCTTAAAAAGCACAAGACCTCAGGGAATCGACATGAACAGTCTCTGGTGGATAGACAGAATTTTTTTCCAGAACATTCTCTCGAAGCAACAGGGGATTTCTCTAATGGCAGTGTTTTACCTGATTCTGAAGGCTTGTTCTCTTCCAATGCTATAGTTGGGTTATGTCCTGATATGTGTCCTGGTATTGTTCTGGTTGTCATGACTGTGTTTAGTTGCAACTGTGGGTCATGGTTCTCATTCCATCTCATTTTAAAGGAGGCTTACATTTTCTTTAATCTTTCAGATTCAGAAAGGGAGGAGCGTGAAAGGAAAGGAGATCTTGACAAATATGAACGTCTAGATGGAGATAGAAATCAAACTACCCAATTCCTTGCTGTCAAGAAGGTTTTCTTTGAGCTTTCTTGGAGCATATTTTTTGTCTTTGGTTTGCCTCTAGTGGATTGTCTATTGTAGTCTATAATATGGAGGATGACTGAAGTGCATATATGTTCCTTGAACAGTATACTAGGACGGCTGAGAGGGAAGCAAACTTGATTAGACCCATGTCGGTCTTGCAGAAGACAGCTGATTATCTTCTGGCTTTGCTAGGTCAGCCTTATGATAGTAGGTTTCTGGGCATGTATAACTTCTTGTGGGATAGGATGAGAGCGATCCGGATGGACCTCAGGATGCAACATATTTTCAACAGAAGTGCAATAACCATGCTGGAGCAAATGGTATCTTTACCACCAGAGATTTTTTTTTTTTTTTTTTAAAATCTTTGAGACAATATGTGTGGGACATTAGACATTTTATTTGAAAGCATGGACTGTATAGTTTTTGCTTTCAACTGAATGATGTATTCATTGATATGCATGAATTGCTGGGATTAAGTATAGAAAGAGTTATTCTTTATGACATTTTTTCTATGTATTTTCTGTGTACTGTATCTGTAGGCTTCCTATGACTAGAGGACTTTTGAGTATTATGACTGGATTTGAGGAGGTTATTATTACTGTCTATAAACTGTAATAACATTAAGATGATATCTGCAGGAGGGTTGGGACCTAATTTAATTGATAAATACACCAAAATCAGAGATACACTACACCAAAACCCCCAGAGTGGATAATGTAGGCGTAGGTTGATCAGACCATCTAGGATTCAATAACCAGGGTCTGTTGTGAATTGGATAATTATGCTCAGTTAAAAGTAAGGTTTGGTTAAGTTGATGTAGCGGAATCTAGTGATGAAGGTCTTGTGAGGTTTTAATAGATTCAAAGAAGCTGGCAAGAATCGATAGCAGGGATTAGGGTTAGGGTTCTGAGTTTTTCGAAAGAGAGAGAGAGAGAGATGACTGAATCTAGGGTTTATGATGGTTAAATGAGGATGTAGCTTGGATTGAGTTTCCCTTAGGGTGAGAGGAGAATTTATTGAAGAGAGGATACTGTTCTAACAGTTGGTTTGGTCTCTAGGGAATTTAGGTTGAAGATGAGGAAATTCTGGGGTTTAGTGTCTGAAAGGTTAGAAGAAGAAAGGTAGGGCTTGGGGTTGATTCAAACTTACTGTTTATTTGGGATATTCTTGGACTGCTGCTTGTCTTAATGAACCACTCAAATAAAAGTTGAATTTTGCAAGAAAAACATCAAAGGAAGCTTCCAAAGAACCACCTAGGCATGACACCACAAGGTCTTGATTGGATCAGATACCAAACTCCCCAGCCTTGATCGTACATGACAAATCTTCAATGGAAGAGAGCTCCTTTTCATTATAAAGTATTCATTTCGATGCTTGCCCTCCCCCTCCTCTCTTTTCTTAAATTTTGTATGAAGGACTCAAAATTCCTACACTAAAAGGGAAAGGTGTAAACCCAATCCTTAGCTACAAGGTAACTTTTGCTAGGAAATTGAAATAGACTTTTTCTGAGTCCTATCTGGACCCACTAAAGACAAGAAATTACTAGAGTCACTTGCCAATGGTTCAACTTGTAAGACTAAAACAGAAAAATTAAATTAAGTATGGAATGTAATTAACAATCCCGTTTGCAGCCCTAATACCATATCTTTGGCCTGTCAAACTGACCTATTACATTGAAAACCCATGGGATCAAAGGCCCAACATGAATATAACTCAAACCCAGACTTATTCCTAATGAGAAAAGCCAATTTTGGTGATGAATCTGCATGATTGGATAGTGTAACAAGGTTCGGACAATGAACAACATATGGGCCACCTAAGCAGAAAGTTTATTATATTTACAATTGCAATTACACCATGTGCTCGTGTACTTAAAGTCAATTGCCAGGTGGCATCTGAATGGATATGTTGATTCTTACTGGAGGAATCTTCCAATCCTTAAGCAAGGACTAGCCATTGTGTAAATATTTTTGGCTTTCAAGTAACCGTCTCTGACTTCTGTTTCATCTTTTGAGCACACAATAGTTGTAAAACTTCTATTGAAACCTATTTTCCCATTCTAATTGGTGTGGTTGATGCGTATTCTGAAATCACTTAATTTTGGTTGATCTAAGTTATCTCAGTTCATCTGCTTAATGCCAGATAAGACTTCACATCATAGCCATGCATGAATTGTGTGAATACACGAAAGGAGAGGGCTTCTCTGAGGGATTTGATGCACACCTCAACATTGAGCAGATGAATAAAACATCAGTAGAGTTGTTTCAAATGTATGACGATCACCGGAAGAAGGGAATTGATGTGCCATCAGAGAAAGAATTTCGGGGTTATTATGCACTTCTCAAACTGGATAAACATCCTGGCTACAAAGTAAGTCTGTTAAAGCTGTACTTAAGTCTCATTTGATGAGAGGTTTTTTGAATAAGCCATTTTGCTAGGTTGAACCTGCGGAGCTCTCGCTTGATCTTGCGAAGATGACTCCAGAGATAAGGCAAGCCCCTGAAGTTCTGATTGCCCGTGAAGTAGCAAGGTTGGTGGCCTCCTCTGATTCTTTTTCTCCACACCTTTTCCAGCCATTTATTTTCTGTGCTTAACCTGATGGTGAAGGCATTTTTAACTTTCCAGGGCTTGCAGAACAGGTAATTTCATTGCCTTCTTCCGACTTGCAAGGAAGGCGACTTACCTACAAGCATGCCTAATGCATGCACACTTTTCGAAGGTACTGTTTGCTGTATTGGGTTCTGAATCTCATGCATCAATGCCAGGTTTTTTAACAACTTAGATAAGAGTGAATCCTATATCACCAATGAACCAGCTATCACCAGTTTTGCTCTTATGTATCACACAACAGGGGTGCCATTTGGATAGTTGTGGTTTTGGACAGCAGGCAACAATGAGAAGATTTTTCTTACGTTCAGCCTTGCTATTCATTGTTTATTTTGTACTGGTTGCCACTTCATGTGCCATGCTATGTTTGTGTTATCGCTGGTGTTGCCCAGGCACAGTAGTATGGCCATTGGGATTCTTCTTCCTGCATTTGTATTGTAAGGAATCTTTTGCCTTCGATCTGTTTGTTAACTTTTGAAGTTTCAACAACTTTTCATCTGTATGATTTCAGACATTAGGTGGGTCCATGTAGTAAAAGGATTGTTGTCCATCTTGTGGATTAAACTAAACCCAAATTGAGCACGCTGTTATGGTTTACAAGTATGTTGTAAGTTGTGAATAGTTCAATTTAGGCTACTAACTTTCCCTATTTACATGCACTTACTTTATGTAATCTGGATCCTGATGTGTAATCTATACCGCATTTAATTGTTGTGCTAAAACTTGACAAATGCAGATGTGTGTGGGCCTCCATGACATGGACCTACTCGTGTATGAAATTTATCATGGGTTCTGTGTCTGATTCTTTAACTGTATTTAATTAGTACAGACATGTGCATATTCAAGTTGTTCTTTTGTTAAGCGTCAACATTTATTTCCTAGTTGTTTTAAATCTGCCATGAGTGTTGTACAATGACTTACTGAAATCCACCTTTGTGTCGATTGTTTGATCCTACTGGTGTATACTTGTTTGATTGCATGGTGTAACTTATATTTCAAGCTTTGAGATCTTGTTTTCAGCTTTGAGAATATTCTAATAATGGTTCTACAGAAATTGCTGGCTGTGCGTCTTCCTTCTTTGCATTCCTTGTGTTTGGTGTCTGTTTGTCTTTTCTCATCTCTTTTCCCATCCCCCCTTTTCCCTTGTCTTCATTCCAACATACCCACCCTCTTTCTTTTTCTCTTCTTTTTTTGAATCCGTGTAGCTGAACCCTTAAGTTTGCATAAGGCTGTGATTGTTGTAGTTCTACTGATATTGATAAAAGTAAAATTTATGGTTCCTGGTGTTGAGAGAAAGAGTATGGTTCTCCCTTTTTCTCTAACTGCAACTTTTGGTTTCTGTCGCTATTATGACCCTCCCAAGACCCACAGTGGTGGGAGCCTTGGGCACAGAGTATACCCCCCTTTTCCATTTTTTGCATGTTGAGATTTTGGCTAGATGAGGCCTAATCGTTGTTGTGCTTTTTTTGACCAGTTACGAACCCAGGCACTTGCTTCTTTACATAGTGGCCTTCAGAATAACCAAGGAATACCTATCTCACATGTTAGAAAATGGCTTGGGATGGAGGTAAGTTTATTGGACTTACACGAGGAAAACGAAAATCTTTGTTATCCAACTGAGGAAAACTCAATGCGTTGTGCTTGATTTTTTTTTTTTTTTAATTGTTAACCAGGATGAGGACATAGAAAGCCTCCTAGAATACCATGGATTTTCAGTGAAAGAATTTGAAGAATCATACATGTTTAAGGAAGGCCCATTTCTTAACAGTGACTGTGACTATGCAACCAAATGCTCAAAACTTGTTCTGCGGAAAAGGTCGAGAAGGATTCTTGATGATGTTGTTTCTTCCAATTATGTGGTAAAATTGCCCGTGAAAGAGCCCAAACAGGTTTTCCCAGAAAAGATGAACAAGATTGAACAGGAAGATGTACAATTTGTTGAGATGAAAGATTCTGTTGATGTTGTTGATGAATACATGGCTGATTATGAAGCCTTCAATACTCCAAGAGATGGCCATGCAGTACAGCCAACACTTAAGTCATCAGCCGATCACCACTTGGGCGATGTTTTTTCTAAGCCTTTAGATATTCCTGGAGTTCTTTATCCTGAAACACCATCTGTGATTGGAAGAGTTAGCAGTCCACCCTCAGGTGCCTGTTTAACTGATTCTATGAATAGAAATATGCCTTCAGGTATGAATGAAATGCCCATGGTTACTAGGGATAATGCTCCAGTTTCAAATGCTTTTTGGACCGATTATTTGACTTCCAGTGTGAAAGAAACACCCATGAAAGCTTTGCCTGGGGAGACCTTACAAGTCGAGAAATATCAGGGTTCACTTTTTAACACATTGCTTGGAGGATTCAGCAACTCAGGAAGAAGTAATCGAACAGCAAGAAAACAAAGAAAGCATGATTTATCCTGAAGAATTAGAAGATGAAAAAGCATTAGCAATTCAACAGGAAGCTGAAACTTTGCAGGCAAAACTTAAGTTGATCCTAAGGTTCGAATCTTGATTAAATGTTAGCTGCAATTTGAATATTAGCACTGAAACATGCAGCTTAATTTCCTTTTAATTCGTACCTGGTCAGGATTTGGAAGCGCTGTGCTTCAAAGCAACGGGAGTTACGTGAACAACGGAAATTGGCAGCAGATGCTGCATTCAATTTATTATCATTAGGACCACCCCTTCTACCGAGGAAAACTGTAAGTTCATCCAGTTGTAGTTCTGGCTTTTCATTATATCTCGAGTGTTTTGCATTATATCTTCTTGAATGTGTTTTGGTGCTATTATTAGCAAGCAGCTTGAACTCATCTGAATCTTATGTTCAATTCTGCATCAGCATGACTACTTGCACTAGTCAACAGCCGACTAAGAGAGAATGTCGTCCATTGAGATGAATATTACATCAATATAAATTGTCTGATGCCTAAGTACTTCACATATTCAAATGGTTAATGGTCTGTGGTCATATAGCTTAATCTAAGAGATTCAAGGCACTTGACTTCCAGAATAGTTGCCCAAAGAGTAGTACATAGACTTTACAGTTTTTTGGGGTTCTAAGTGTTGATGAGCATACAATATTGTCTGAAAGTATCAGTATTAGTGGCCATTGGTAAGATACACACTGATATGGTACTTTTAAAAATATATAAAAAGGAATAAAACTAAAACCTATTATCTTCCTTGCATCAAGTATCGATGGATATTGGTCGATACAGATCCACATCGGTGAAACACTCTTGCTATGCCTCCTCAGAAACTGGGTGAGATTGAGAGCAACACAAGGACCTTAGAAACTTGTTTTCTCTTTGGTTTGAGTTGGGTGAAATCATCCAAACATTAAATAATCTTCACACCTACGATAGGTTTTTGGGGGATTTACAGTGCTTAAATCACTGATCAAAACTGATGCAGACCTCTCTCTTGCATCTGTTTATTTGTTCTGCATTACTAGATTATGTAAAAATGACTCAAACCCCTGCATCAATTTGACATTTATATATTACAAAATGTTTGTTTTATTTTAAGGATTGTGGGGCTGTTAAGAAACATCATGTGGATAAACTCAATGTAGTAGAAATGAGGCTGTTAAGATGAATGAGTGGCCAAAATAGGATGGATAGGATATGGAATGATCATGTTAGAGCTGGTTTAGGAGTAGCTTCGATAAGTGATAAGCTATGAGAAAGTTGTTTGAGGTGGCTCGATCATGTTCAATGGAGGCTTGTAAATGCCCCTATATGGTAAAATGATTTAATCTAAATTGAAGGAATTAGGGTCTCACGAGAGCCTAATATAATTCTTTTTTGAACCCCTCCCCCCCCCCCCCCCCCCCCAAAAAAAAAAAAAAAGGAATTAGAAGAGTTGGGGGCAGACCTAAGATAACCTTAAGAGTAGTGATGAAATAGGATATGGCCTCAATCAGAGCTGATTGGAAGGCAAGAATCCATGTAGGACCCCAATTAGTTGGGACGAGGCTTTTGTTATTGCTGTATGTTTTATTTTAAGGCCAGAAAAGAAGGTAGTGGTGCTTTTTGCTTCAAAATTTTAGTTTGTATGTTTCCTAAGCACAAACCAAGCATCGGTTGACAATTTCCATATGCACCAGTAGCATGTAATGCATTTCTCATATTTGATACGAAGTGTCTTAAAGTCACACTTTTGATATGATTACGGTACTGGCTATTTCAACATTTGTTAATAGTATCTTTTTGATTTATTTATTTTGGTATACGAGAATCTTTTGTGGAACTAACTGGATATAGTACCTGATAGTCTGGACCTAAGAGGCATGGAAACTTATGTGTTACCTAATAGGCTGGACATGATAGGAATGTCAAGTTATTGGGAACCCCGACCAATCCATCTTTTTAATGTTTTCAAGTCTTTGAAATTATCTGGTGGACACATTTTCTGGGTGAGTTTTAATTAAGTATAGATATGTACCTTCAAAGCTTGTACCATGTCTGTTTGCATGTATCGGAGATGATTTAACCAAAGATGTTTAGGTGAGATTATTTGGTGTATGCTTTCTGCTGATGCTATTATTGTGTGGATCAAATGCATGCATTAACACCAGGTCAAAGTTACAGAGACCTTAGAATAAAAAATTTAAGTTAAGTAGTTTGAAAATGGAGCATATGGTGTGTAACTTTAGTAACAGTGATTTGGATAATGAAATAGTGAAAGTTGATGATAGGTTTTCACAAAAGGATAATTCTTGGTATTTGGCCCAACTATAAGTGAAAAGATGATGTACAGGACAATGTTTCATAGAGAATGAAAATAAGACGGATGAAATGCAGAGATGTATCCAGATTGTGGTATGATCAATGATATCTTTAAGAACTTAAAACTGAAAATTCTATTGGACAGTTATGTGACCTGCTTAGATATACGGTGTGGAATGTTGGGCCAGGTAAGAATTATCATATAGATTAACTCAGTGTAGTGAAGTTGAGGATGTTGAGATGGATTAGTTGGAAAACTAGGAAGGATCATATTAGATCTGATTTGGATTTACTTTGATACATGATAAGCTAGAGAGTTGTCTGTGGTGGTATGGACATGTTCAGTAGAGGCCTTTGGATGTTATAGAGAGGAGTGACTTGATTCAGATTGAAGGAACTAAAAGAGCCAAGTATGACCTAAAATGACCCTAAGAAAAGTGGTGTAAGAGATGCATTGCATAGGCAGACAAGCCTTGAATCAAGTATGATCACAAATGGAGCTAATTGGATGGCAAGGATCCATTTAGTTGACCCCGTTTAGTTGGGATAAGGCTGGATTATTATTGCTGAGTTTTGTGATAGTTGAAGTATGTTGCACATCTAAAAAGGGGTTTGCCCAACTAATGCTTTCCCTCCATGTCATTTATATTTCTAAATTGACCATAATTTCCAAATAAGTTGTAGCTACGGGACTAAGAAATATATCAGCATCAATTTTCATTCCGCATCAGTTGTTTCTAATGTACTTATGAATTTTTCAGCTTTAGCTCTCTCAATTTGAGGTTCTTAATCCACTTTTTTTTTTCTCCCTTGAAGGAATCAAACATTGTTGGTGAGCTTAACATTGATCATATTGTGAATGAGAGACATGAAATACAGAGGAGGTTGTGGTCCAGACTGAATGTTGCTGAAGTGGTTGAGGGGATACTGAGAGAAAGAAATCCAAATGCCAAGTGCTGTTGCTGGAAACTACTTGCCTGTTTTCAGACAGATGACACAGGGAGGAATGGATCAGTACAGAGAAGCCAGACCAACCATTTTTCTGGGAAATGGCTGCATAGCAAGCTTATGGGTGCAGGGATGGAAGTTGATGATGAACTTCTTGTTTCCTTGTCAAGTGTGTCAATATGGAAGAAGTGGTCTACTAGGCTACCTGGCAGCCTACCGACCTGTTGCTTATCTGTCATTAGAGACACTGAAGTTGATAAGTCGGATGATACAGCAACTGGTTCAAGTTCTGTTCTTTTTCTTGTATCAGAAAGCATCCCATTGGAGCTTCAAAAAGTTAAACTCCATAACCTTATCATGTCCTTGCCTTGTGGTTCTCGCTTGCCACTGCTTATCTTAAGTGGCATGCCAAAAGAAGAGGTTCATGATCCTTCTTTCATGGTAATTAATGGACTAGGCCTTAATGACGTGGATGAAACAAGGATAAAGAGCTTCTCAATCAAATTCCTAACAGAAGACCAGTCAGTGGAACATGTTGAGGGTTTTTTCAGTGATGATGATTTACGTGAAGGCTTACAATGGTTAGCAGAGCAGTCGCCACCACAACCTGAACTTCTTCGTCTTAAGACTCGTGAACTGGTTTTAACTCAGCTGAACGCTTCATTAGATGTTCTTGACAAGATGGACGTGTCTGATGTGAGTCCAAACCAATGTATCTCTGTCTTCAATGAAGCATTGGATCGATCAGTGGAGGAAGTTGCTAGTGCAGCTGATATGAATGCTACCTTCTGGCCCTGTCCTGAGATTGATATGCTTGAGGAATCCAGCGATGAGCAGAAGGCTGTGAACTGGTTTTTACCTAGCATTGGTTGGAGTTCAGCTACAAAGGTTGAGCCAATTAAATCTGCAATTAGTGGCTGCAAGCTTCCACTTTTCGCTGATGACTTGTCTTGGTTGAATCGAGATTTACACACAGGAAAGGAGGTCCATAATCAGAAATTAGATCTCGAGAAATATCTTACAAGATATCTGACTCAATCAAGTAAGATGATGGAGTGGACACTGGCAGCCAGAGAGTCAAATGTAATGGTTCAAAAAGGTGCTCAGTTGGTGCTGCATGATTCTTGCTACCGTATAGTTCCAAAATGGGTAGTGGTCTTTCGTCGAGTTTTCAATTGGCAACTAATGAAATTAAGCAGCGGTATCTCCTCAGTAACTTATGTATTGGAGCCTCAGCATGAGTCCTCTTTGAAAGAACAATGCATGGCTACTTCTCAGGTTGAAGCTCCACAGGAAATTGTAGATTATCTAAGGTACCAAGAGGATACATTACAGCCATGTTTTCTCAGCCAGCTATCACTTGACGAAATGGTTGAAGTTGGCCGCAATTCACTTCCTTCTTGGAGTGAGCAATCACAATCCGATTCTGTTCCTCGTGTCTCTACGATGGAACACAGTGGTAACATCGCCATGGAGGCTTCCACTGCCTTTGATTCGGCAGAATATGCCCTGATCCATCAAGAAGATGGACAGTTTCCTGAGGCTGGTGGTACTTGTACATCAAGCATGTCGAATTACTGTAATGGTGAAGTAGTTGTATTTGATAAGCAGAGAAAACAGGATGATAGATTGACCAAGTTGTTAGAACAATGTAACATTGTGCAGAACATGATTGATGAAAAGCTCTCTATATATTTCTGATAACCTAATATGTTGGGGGAAATATTTGTAATCTAAATATAATATGAGTATCATGTTCGATTCTTGTAATGGTTTCATAGCTGTACTTGTAGGATGGTATACAATTCTGGCCAGGGATGTTTTGACATTTGGTAGGGTTTTATATAGTCTTTAACTCATTTTAGAGAACATTCATATTGACATGATTTACAAATCATGGAGATGGAATGTGTAAGTCACTGATCATTATTTTGTGGAATATATTCAGATTAAAAAGTAGAATCTTGAATAAAATTTCAATTCTGCAGCTTTCTGAGTGTCACAGTGGTGCAACCTTTTAATATATGTGTGCTGTTTGGAATCCATGTAACAACAGGAAGTAATGTTGAGATCGACCTCTTTCCCTTTCTTATTTTGTCCAAAGGACGCTTGGACTCAACGATTCTATTCATCTCTTTCTTCTATTTTATTTTCTTGGCATCCAAACACCGGCTTGGGAAGCGGTGTAAAACTAAAACTAATTCTTGATCAGATTTGCCCTAAAAGTTTACCTTGATTTGAGGGCTACCAGTACCGTCACTATCAGTGAGAGCATCTAATGTGCAGCACTGTGCTGCGTCTTACCATCTGTTTTTCAAAGTGTCCAAAGACTCCAAACACACATTTTAGAAATGACGGTTCGTTGTATTAATTGCGTGGCACCCAACCAATTTCCCACTATCACACAAATTACTCCCGTACAAAATACACGTCAGTTCCACTTTCCACGTTTCAGGAATCAAGATGATGACCTCAAAGAGTTGTGCAGAGTCAGGGTTAGTTCAGTAAATTGTGGAAAGAGAAGTAAAATGGAGGTAATAATAAAAGCATTTTCTTCATTTTACAAATCTACTTAAATGAAAATTTAATTATAGGTAACTTGTAATTTTGAGTGTGGTGCCACGTAATTTAAGAAATAATAGCAGGTGGTCAAGAATTTTTATCCCCTGTGTGCCGTGTAATTTACTTCTTAAACTATTTTTTGATTTGATTTGCCATAAAAGTTGATCTTGATTTGAGGGGTACCGTATCATCTCTATCACTAGTTCGACTTTAGTGATTAGCAATTAATGCGCAGCACCATCTCTATCACTAGTTCGACTTTAGTGATGAGCAATTAATGCACAGCACTGTACTGCGACTCTTGATCTTGATCGTCCGTTTATAAAATATGTGAAATCAAAATCGAAATTTCGGTTGAGATCTTGACGGTTCGTTGCAAGTGCAAGAAATTTCGGTTGAGATCTTGACCGTTCTTAATTGATGATTATGCCGAATGATGGGTCAATAATTTAAAGCGGTTAAAAGGCCCAAAACTTCCTATTGTTGCCATAAAGTTGGTCTTGCCTTCGCACTCACCACAAGTTGGCGAAAAATATCTTTTAGAAAAAATTAAAAATATCAAAGGACTATGGTTTTGTTAGGATGTAATCGTGGTGGCTCCCCGGGGGAAGATCCGACCTTGATTTGAGGTGAACCGCCAATCGATTACCAAAAAGGATGTGATCAAAATCGAAATCTGAAATTGGCGTCGTGAAGGAGAACCAAAATGAAAGAAATATCCTATACGAAATACACGTCAGATCCACTTTCGACGTTTCAAGATGTTGACTTCAAAGAGTCGCGTACAGTCAGGGTCAGTTCAGTAATTTGTGGAAAGAGAACAGCTGAGCTGAACAGCTCCTTCCAGCTTTTCTTTCGCTTTCCGACGCTTTCGGAGAGGACTTCTAGAAAACTTGTTTGACTCGGATACCTCAACTCAGATCCCTTTCCGATTTATCGAAAAAGAAGGAACTGGTCAAGCTCTACCCGTCACCTCTTACAGCCTAGAGTAGAGTAGATATCAGTGCTTTCCATGGTAGATTCCGATATCTTTTCAAACACCACTGGTGATTCACTAATAAGAGTTACAACTTAATACACTGGATCATTTTTCCTATTGGCGTTTGCCCACAGAGCACGCTTAGAGTCGGTTTATTAGGTTATTTTAGGACAAGCTCAAGGGTAGTTTAGGAAACAAAAGGCTCTCCTCGCCATTTCCACGCATTTATTTCAATAAGTCATTCTCAGGGGCGGCTCTCTCAGTGGTTTATCATCAGATCGCGCAGAGAAGAGTCTTTTTGAAGGAAAGTGAAGAAGAAGAAGACGAAGAAGAAGAGAACGAGCTGAAGAACCAACAAGAGAGTTGAATTGGAGAAGGAAAACTATGGATAGAGAACCAGAGGAGCTTCAATTCCTGGGATTGATCGGAATCTACAAGGAATCATTCAACATCATCTTTTCATGGCGAAAAATTTTCAACAAGATTACCCTTGCACTTGTTCTTCCACTTGCCTTCATCTTCCTAGCTCATATGCAGGTCTCTGATTTAATCTTCTCCAAAATTATCTACAACGAAGAAGCCTTAGATTTCACCCGCCCAGATACGGCTTCCTACAATCGTCTTTCAGATCGAATCTCGTGGGAATGGATCGCTTTCTGGCTCTTCAAGGCGGCTTATCTCGTTTTTCTTCTCATCTTCTCCCTTCTCTCCACATCTGCCGTCGTATACTCTATTGCTTGTATTTACAGCGGCAAAGAATTGACTTTTAAGAAAATCTTGACCGTTGTCCCTAAGGTCTGGAAACGCCTAATGTTCACTTTCCTGTGGAATTTTCTCATCGTTTTCATGTACAATACTACTGCGGTGCTTATCTTCGTACTTGCCGTAATCACCGTCGATCCTGGAACCGCCGCCGGTACCGTACTTATTATCGTTCTTCTCGTCCTGTATTTAAGTGGAATTGTTTACATCAGTATTGTTTGGCATCTGGCTTCGGTGATTTCTGTTTTAGAAAATTCCAAGGGTTTTAGGGCCATGAACAAGAGCAAGGCCTTAATCAAGGGGAAGATGTGGATTGCGTGTGCGATCTTCGTTAAGCTTATCATCGCATTCATATTGATACAGATCGGGTTTGAGAAGACGGTGGTACATGGGCGGAATTTGGGAATTGCGAGTAGGGTTTTTTCTGGGTTTGTTTTCATCTTGTTGCTGATGCAGTTGTTACTGTTCGGGCTGGTTGTTCAATCTGTATTTTACTTCGTTTGCAAGTCATATCACCACGAGAGCATCGATAAGCCCCTCTTGGCAGATCATCTGGAGGTTTATGCCGGAGAATATGTTCCTCTCATGGGTAAGAACATTCAATTGGAGCAATTTGAGGTGTAAAAGTTTTCTCTTTTCTTTCTTTCTTCGTTTCTTCTTCTTCTTCTCCTTTTTTTTTTTCCTCCTTTGATTGGATACCCTTTCCCTTGTAAACACATAAGGCTGGCTATATTTAGCCCAAAAGAAAAAAAAAAAAAACAAAGTGACTACAGAATCGGTATATTTGTTTGTGATTCGCTGCACATTCAGAGTATAATATAATTTAGCTTCCATTATTTTTCCTCTTCATTTTAATTAAGTTTCTTCAATGGGCGAAGAAACATATTTATGTTTTTTCTTTTCCTGATAAAAACAAATCTAAGTCTCTCATATCCGGTGTAACCTAGTTCAACTACTACATCTCAAAAATAAAAATTAAATTTTTACACTAGAGAAAGAAAAAAAAAAATTTCAAAGTATAGTTTTTCACAAAGAATATATTCCTCTGAAAGGCAAGGATATTCAACTGCAGCATTTGAGCTATAGAAGTTTTCTATTTTTTATGGTTTTTGGTGTTCTTTTCTTTTTTGGGGTTTTTTTGATTGGATACTTTTTCTTTGCATGCACAATAAGCTAGCTATATGTTTGTGATTTGTTGCACATACAAAATATAATGTTTGTTCACTTTGTCCTTCCTCCCAATTAAAGAATGAGTAGAGTTGGTTTCACAGAAAATTAAAGAATGAGTAGAATTGGTTTCATAATAAAAAAAGGTGTTCACATATAACTTGTTGATTGACATAATGAGAATATGGGATTGGAATTTGCATGCATCTGCTCTTTTTAGAACTTTCCATGTCTTTGTACTTAAGTTTTGACCTTTATATGTACATGGTGCTAATATCTAATGTATGTTACTCAAAAAAATAAATTAATTAATGTCTTAGTTTTTCTAGCTTGTAACAAAGAATACAGTATGTTTTGTTTTCACTTCAATTCTATTTTGACACAGGGGGACAAGGCCAAGGGGGGGGGTTTTTTAAAAAAAAAAAAAAAAACCCCCCCCCCCTTTTGAAACATGAAGGTTTTATATAGTTCTACCCCACCCCTTTGGGTAGGTCAAACGAATCTTCTACCATGGAGTAAGATCCTTAATATGTGCAAAGAGATATGAATTGGAGAATAAATTGAGGAATTTTAATTACTTTTCACTCAAAAGAGTAATTTTGATTACTAAGATTTTGTTTTTTTTTTAATTTTTTATCTTAGACATAGTGTTGCTGAAAAAAATCTGTTCTGCTACACAAGTGAACTACCTGCAAAAAAGTGTTAGACCGAGTTAGTCGAGTAACGTCTCTGATGATCAAGTTAGTGGAAGCTCATAACTTTAGAAGAAAAAACAACTTGTAGAGCTCTCTCAATGCTAAAGAGAATAAACCAAGAGTGATACCTTAACTGTGCAGTAATGGAGTTCAAATTGAACTCTATAATTATTGCTAACTTCTTGGGGAGAATAGACATTATTACTTGGATTGTAGTATCTAAGAGCAATTCAAAATATCTAACTTAATCAGAATCCTTATCTATATCTTTAAGGAGGTTGGATATGATTCAAATTATACACGTTGCTTAGTGCCTTCGTTTTATTCGTGGTCCGACCAGGTTTGATCGGTTCAGTTCTTCTTTAGTCAACTTAAGTACGTCTATTATAAATTGTCCATAACACAGAGTTTAAAAATAAACCAACTCTTCGAACCCACAAATCCACTAATAACTATTAAGAAATATATATTAGAGAAAAATATATATACACTCTAAATTGCAAATCATTATGTTTCCAGTTTATATCTCCTAAATTTATTTTATGACAAATGTTCCCATGTGCTTAACAGTTAACACCATTAGTTTCAAATTAAAAGGTCATGGTTACCCTTGCTAAATCTTATTTTTTGTTTTCTTTTTCTTTTTGAAAAATAGCTTTATTAATATACTAATAAGATAATAAGGTAACAATTACAATCTATAATATTTCCTTTCATATTTGCATTATCTTGAATAATTTCAAAGATAGCCCTTGAAAGAGCAAGGCACTTAAAGTGAACTTCATGTTTAGATTATAGAAATCAAGCAAAGAAGTCTAGGCAATAGTCTGAGTTCTCTCAGGTGATATAAGTAGGTAGAAGATCTGGTAGCTATTGATAGTTAGTTCATATTTTTTTTATCTCGATTCCGTCGTTGGTTGCTATTTTCATCCATGTTTGTAACCCAAAAGGAACTTGACCTCTTAGGGAATTACATACACTATTGTTCGATTTTGTTATGGTATGAAAGTATGTGATTAAACAGAGATCCAACCTACAAGAAGTGGTCATGTGCTGATGTTCCATGATATCAAATCTCATTGTTTCTTTTTGTGATTCAATAGATTGATCAGTTGCTTACATTCCATGTATGACATTAAGGGATTCAAGGCTCGTGCTTTCTGTTTTGTAATTAAAGACTAAATATAAATTTGAAAAGAAACTTGTATATCATATAAACAATCTTTGGAAGAGCATGGTTGCAAGCAACTTGCAACGGAGTAAATTGTGTTGATCAGGCAGCTTGTTGGGAACTTGAGCTGGTCGATGGATGCGTCTGTGTTATGTTTTTTGTGCCTCTGTGCTTGATCTTAATCAGTAACTTGAAGAACAACCTTTAGAGTTTAGATGGATCAAGATAGAACGATACCACAGTAAGCTTCAATCAAATCCTTGGAGTTGTTCAACCAACCCAGATTCACTTATAGATTTGAATTCCTTGGAGCTAGCTCCTCCCTGTTGTGCATGATGTAGACGACATAAAAAGGGGCAAAGGGCTGGACAAAGAGAAGTAACCCAGTGTCTTGTCATATGCTTATTGTAATAACTTATTAGGGTTTAAACTTTAAAATAAAATTACAAAATTAACCTTCAAAACGGTACAAAAACAATATTCGGTGTATACCGATGGTACGCTGTTTGAAACTGAAACTATACCATACCGAATTCTAGAAAACGGTTTCGGTATAAACCGTATCAAATTTAAAAAGGTGCGGTACGGTACGATTAAACGGTTCGGTACCGTATTCCAAACCGTATTGACACCCTTAATTTTAATAGGAAACTCCAAGGATAGTATCGTCAATATTTAAAAAGCCAAAGAAAGTTAGAAACGTTGAAGTAACTAAATTTAATGTTTTTAAAAAACCAAAAACCAAAAAAAAAACTAATATCAATTTGAATAGGATTTGAGGATTTTCAAATCCAAAATCCGTGTTGGATTCTATATTGGTTTCCACAATAAGAAAAATAAAACCTTATTCTATTTCTTTTTGTATGTCTATATATACTAACACCACCACTGGCTGCGAACATAAGTAAACTGATCTGCTATTTTTTTTGGTTCTTCCATTGCTTGAGAGATCACCGAAAGCGAAAAGAAAAGAAGAAGAAGAAGAAGAAGAAGAAGAAGATGGAGGAAACGGGATGGAATTCTTCTGATCAAGAACCAATTCGCTGTGCAAACGGTTGTGGTTTCTTCGGCAATCCAGTGAACTTCAACTTCTGCTCCAAGTGCTACAGAGATTTCTGTCTCAGACGACCCCAATCCTCCTCTGTAACAACTTCAGAGGCTGTGGAACTACATGAACCGTTGCAATCAGTATCAATCGCCTGCTCGTCATCTTCTGGAGGTTCGGTCGATGTTAATCCTGCTGCTTCTGGTACTATTGAACCTTCTGTTGTTGTGAAGAATAGATGTCTGAGTTGTAACAAGAAAGTAGGTTTATTAGGGTTTCATTGTCGATGTGGAAATACCTTTTGCCCAAAGCACCGATACCCTGAGATGCATGAATGTGATTTCGATTATAGGGTTGAAGGTAAAGAAGCTATTGCAAAGGCTAATCCTTCAGTGAAGCCCGAAAAGATTCAGAGGTTTTAGAGATGTTGCATTCCGAGTTATTGCATCTTTTCTACTACATAATTTCATTAATTGTTATTTTTCATTCAAGTTCTGTATAAAGGATGAATCTTGAATCATCAATTAGGGTTAGTCATTACGCAGATTTTGTAACATTGACACCAGTGCAGTACATGGTCATCTCACAATCGATTTCAAATTTATGAGTTGAGTTTTGAGGAGTTCTTGATTTGCTACATATGAGATTTCTGATTTCGCTAATAAATTAGTTACAACGTATTTTGCTAACTCAGTATCTGAGAAATTCTTGAAAGTCCTGATTTTCTGTATGGAATTTCTTAATTTGATAAATTGTAGAATTTTTTCAATACTTTGCAACAGAAATAGAAACTAAATTATTTTTTATTTTGAGAATAATACAGAAAATTAGTGGGATATTCATTTAACCCACCCCTCAGTCAAGGGCAAGGTTTAAAGTACCCCTCAGACCCGATATTATATCGTTGAACGGATTTATATTTGACCCAACCGATACGATACATCTCGATACGTCTCTATATTAAATTACACTAAAATACATTATCAAGAACGATACAATATTCAATACGGGACGATACGTCTCTTAAAATCACCTGATCAATACGATACTCGATACCCATACTTTAAACCTTGGTCAAGGGTGTTAAATTTTAAACCTTGGTCAAGGGTGTTAAATTTTGGTTTAAATTTGGATTCTGATGAAGTTGTTTTGAAATTGATGACTACTAGTAAATTGATGACTACTTTAAATCTCGACTTGACGGTCGTGTGCATTTGATCTTACCGTATTAAATAAAGTTTATCCTTTTAATCATCCAGTTAAATATAGGCAAATTCCCTTCTTTCTTTTTTTTATTATAAATAAAGAATTTAGTAGAAGGCCGAGTACAACCAAGTCTTAAGGCATCTAATAACACAAGTCACGGGCAGGGGAACATGACACAGGCCGGTTTCAGCCTGAAACACCTAGTCCAAATACCGCCTATTAGCAAAATAACGCTCCGTTGGTGTAATTTGGGTTCAAGTTAACTAACAGTTTGGGCTAACAGTTTAGATTAGGGTTGACTAACGGTTTATGGTGTGTAAAAAAAAATAAAAATAAATAAACAATTGAGCATCCTACAACAAAGCGAAAATTATATGAAAAGCAAAGTTGATATTGGTCAATTTCCATTAAAAAAAACTCATCCATTCTATAGAAATCAAGAACTTGGACATTAAGTAGTAAAATGACTATTTGTTCTTTGAGTTCATGTTTTATTTTTTTAATTGTTTGTACCAACTACATAATGGTAATATAATGATTCAAATACTATTTAATGTAAAATTACAGAAGGGTTATAAGGGGCGGTTTTGGTTGGTGCGGGCTCCGCAACCCTCAGGTCAATTACGGCCCATTAAGGTTCGGTTGGGGTCAGTGCGGTTCGATTTTAACAGTTCAGGCTATAAATTGACACCCTTACAAGTCACCAAACATAAAGAGCATCCAATAACACAAGTCACCAAACATGAAGAAGGGATGTGTGAATGTAAAGAAAAGCCAGACTCAAAGCTCCTTCCTTAATCAAAGCATCTGCAACCATATTTGTTTTCCAGGGTACCTGGTTGAAGAATGTGTATACAAAAGAAATTCCACCCCTTGCCAATATACAAGGTTTGAAATTTAAAGTTTTGGTATCAAGTTTGGAGAGAGAGAGAACTTCAGAGTATCGGTATTGACATATATAATGTTGGCCGTATTATATGACTAGTATTGTGTTGTGAGAAACCTTAAGCCGTGCTTATATAAAGGCATAAAGCTACTCGTTTTTTCTTTTGGAACCAGTGATTTTTTCACATATTAAGGCTGAGAGTAATATATAATATACCATGTGGTATGATTGAATTCATGACCGTGTTGGTTATCGAGCAACCGTGTAGTGGCGAAACGATCAAGCAAGATTTCGGTCCGTTGGATCGAAATCTTGACCATTGAATTTCAAAGGTCGAGATCCAAATCTCAATTCGATCCAATCAACCTTAATGATTTACTTGATAGTAAGGACTGGATCAAAATCCGTGCGCAGTGGTCTCATAAAGGTATTAGTTCGAAATGGAAAAAAGGAAAAAAATATAAAATCAATTCTAGAACCTTCGACTGAGTCCGGATAATCTCCTCAACGGTTATGACAAAAAATTACAGGGGGACCACATGATCGTTAAAAAATATCTGAGAATGATGTAGCTGAACGAAAGTGTGAATATGTTAACTGATCAGTTCTAAATATCTACTGACAGATCTATTGATTAAATTTGAATCGTCCAAAGCTGGATGGAAGTGTGAATATGTTAACTGAATAGTTCTAAATATCTACTGTCAGATCTATTGTTTAAATTTGAATCGTTCAATAAAATTCATATTTAAAATCGTTCAACTACACTTTAACCAAAACATTTTATTATTTACTTGTGGGAGTTTGTGGTTGTAGAACCGTTGAGGAAGATGATCCACACTCATTTAACCTTTCATCAGACGGTTTCAAGCTTTCATCAGACGGTGACAAATACATTTATTAGGTTACAATTGGGGGAAGAAGGAGCAAGAGTAGTTTAATATGATAAGCGGAAACGTATCAAACAAGTGCGATAAACAAACAACGGAAGGCCCAGATACTTTAGAGCCGGGCCGCCCCCGGGGGGGGGGGGAAGGGGGGCCCCCCCCCCCCCCCCCCCAAAAAAAGGGGGGGGGGGGGGGGGGGGGGGGGGGGGGGGGGGGGTTTTTTTTTTTTTTTTTTTTTTTTTTGGGGGGGGGGTGGGGGGGGGGGGGGGGGGGGGGGGGGGGGGGGGGGGGGGTTAGTTTAAGGGAGCCTTTTTAGGATTTTCACATTTCGGGTCTCGTTTCTTTCGCTCTACGGTGACTCCTTAATTTGTCTTCCTGCAACCTCTACAAGCTTCCCTCCCCTGCTTTTTGCCTTTCCAGATCTTCCTTCAATGCTTCTCTCCCTTTGTTTTATACGTCACGTTAGATCTAGGTTCTCTTACTTCTCATTGAATTCTCCATATTGACAAGGTAATTGAGCATCACTGATGCCGGTGTGAGTTGTAAAAATGGTAGGGGTTTGATCTAAGGGTCTTCTTTTCTATGGCTGATCATCTCTTTTGTAGGAATTTAGCGCTGAAGTAGGGAGGATTATGATGGATTCGTCATCAAGTCAACCGGAATTTGATTATTTGTTCAAATTGTTGCTGATTGGAGACTCTGGAGTTGGAAAGAGTAGTCTTCTTTTGAGTTTCACGTCCGATACTTTTGAAGATCTTTCTCCTACGATCGGTAAGTCTCCCCGAGTAGTTTATTACTTCTCGGTTATGGCAATCTGCTGTATAATTTTATTTTCGGATTTAGGAATGCATAATTTTATTATTTTTTTAACCGTAACGACCTAATCTTATTATCTAATTTCTTGGAGCTTGCTGCATTGTTTATGCTAACTTCTTTTAATGATGGAACCAATTGAAGAAATTCTTTGCACAGATTTTCGCGATATGCAAATATAACTCAGCATATTTGTTATACTTTTTTCTGTAAACAGAATATCGTCAATGGTTTGTGCATTTGAAGCTGTAGTCTTCTGGACATATTTGATGATTACAGATTTTGATTTTGATTAAGAATATGCTATTTTCTTGTTTAGAAGGTTTATCTTATGATGAGTTGGTTAATTGTTAATTTAGGTAAACAGCGTTGGTCAATTTCCTTTAGAGGATGGACATGTAAGTTGGTAGGAAAGAATTGGTATAGTTACCAATTGGAAGACAAAAGGATTAATGTCCACATTTTTTGACGTATTAAGGATCTCTGCTATTGTTTGGGGCAAACTTTTTTCCTGTCTGAGGTTGCTGATTCTATATACACATTAAGAGCCCTATATTATGTACATTTCTCTTCAAACCCCAGAGGTGCAATTCAGATTGGAAATCTTTTGATAATATATGTCGCCTCCTTGAGAGGATAAGTGCTGTTTGATTGAATGAGATTCAAAGATTCCAACTTCCAACTGCAAAATTCTAGGTGAGAGTTTATGATACATATGATTGTAAGGGATGGAGAAAGGTGCATGGGTCACTGTATCTGTATCCAGAGATTTGCATTTAGGTTTAAAAGAGTAGTTCATCTCTCACAGAAACTGTTTCTGTTGGAATATTATTAGGCGACACAAGCAGGGAATTGCGAGGAGCTCAAAATATGATGATAATATAATGTAGTAGTAGTTTGACTAAGAACCGGTTAGATCAATTGATCAATAATAGCCAGCAATACAGACCACCAACAGTTGAATGATGAACACATCAGCAAAGAGTTTATAGATCTTCTAGCCAGCAGCAACAATGAAGCTTCAACTGTAGCTCAGATTTAGATTAACTTAAGAAACAATAGAAAGTAAGAACGAAACTGAAATATAGAGAAGGGATGGCAATGGGTTTCTCACTCATTGTTTCTCATGGTACCTGCCTTTGATTGCCATTGCACAAATCAACATTTCACATTTTAACCTAAATTATTGGCTGATCAAGACAGGCTTCTGCTTTTGTTTATAACTAAAGAATTTGTAGCTTCTCTTTTGGTTAATGTGGAGGATTACACAATAGTAACTAAATCTAACTAAAAGGAAATATAGGACTGCAACAGAAATTTCTAAATAAAAGCTAAACCTACTTTCTAAATCTTAAATTGCAAACTACATTTAGCTATTGAATGGAAATGGAAGCACTTTTATCATGGAGAACTTAGGAGTCACCAAATTCAATGTAACTTTGGGATGAAGGAGCTTTATCTCTTGTTATCTTAAACCCAATGAATAGCCCTAGAAGATCCCTACACTTACAATCTGGGGATGCTTGCCCATGCCCTCTCAGATCCTGACCGTGCTTGTCTTGCACACCTGCTAACGAGAAGATTTTTTTATCACTACAGGGCGCTGGCCTTGTCAACGCAGCAGACAGTTCCTTTTGTGCGGTAGACCTGGAAAACTCAACCAGAGGTGCTTTGCTTTCGGGAGTCTAAGTTCCATGAATTAATACCGTCCTGCTCTCTCCTACTATTTTTCTCTCCTTCCTTACATCTGGACATTTACTAGACAAAACAGTTTGCCACATTGTGATTGGTGTGGGGTTGGATGTTTCCACGTACTGTAGGGGTCAAAAGTTCTCCCTATTAAATTATTAATTTTCCATTGATGGCACTGTACAGTTCCCCTACTTGCCCCCAGTCCTAGCCATCTCCAACTTCAGCAGCACAGTAGGACCTGCTATAATCATTTCTGGGAGAGGAGCAAATCCTGAAAATCAAACAGAAGGCCAGATTTACTTGGATTCCTGGGCTTGAGTTTTCAATGTAGTCTGTATCTGTTGTCAGCAACAGGGATGGAACTAAATTGCATGAATGCTTGCAGTGTAAAATATGTCAGATTTTACTTAAGAAAGTCATTGCAATACCTGCAGTAGAATCAAAAGATAATATACCACATCTGAAGCAAAAGAGCTTGGAGAAGCAACAACGTTACTCTTACTGATTGAAATAGCAACACAGCTGATATCAACCCTATATATCAGAAGCTTCTCTCTGAATAAGAAAACCGTAATCTAATTCAAAACCCCGAATGAAACTGAATTTTAAGTCAAAATTTTCAAGGGGAAAAAAACTTTCACCATGAACATAGCAATGATTGGCCATTCGATCGTTAAAAGAGAAACCACCATTCTTTAAGTCATTACCATGATCGGATCCACTTACTTAAAACATCAATCAACTAGAAGTATTTTGAGAACCCATGGTTAGAGAACGAAACCTTCATTTCTAAACTATTACCATGCTTAGATGTAATTTACTTCACTTTTTTTTTAAATGCATGATTTTCATTTCCTTCTGTTTCATTCACTGTAGGTGTTGATTTCAAGGTAAAACTAGTTTCTCTGGGGGGTAAAAACCTGAAGCTTGCTATCTGGGACACAGGTAAAAAACTCCACTAATGATTTTTATTTAAGAACTTTTAATGGTGCCATTTTATTTTCTGTACTTATCATACTTATCCCATGAAACAAATTTGATGCTCAACATAAATCTAACGGTTTCATCTTGGCATTGAACAGTAAAGAATCAGATGAAATTGTTAGAATAAGATATTGCCATCTTGTTTGTGCTTCTTTTAAATATGATTTCAATAGTATGCTTGCAGTTTGACATTTTCACCATGCTTTATAGGCAGATAAGATTCATTGGTCCCTTCCCCAAGAAAAAGAGTGAGCAAGAATTATTATGTAACAATTAATCTATTTCCTTATCCCATCATGCAGCTGGGCAGGAGAGATTTAGAACATTAACAAGCTCATACTACAGAGGCGCACAAGGAATTATTATGGGTATCATTTCCCTGTCCCCCTCGTATTTATTGTATATTTTTATTTTTGGGGCATGGTGTTGACCTGTATAATTATCTTTTGATTCTATCTTTGCTGTTGAATGTGTGAATTCACATGAAGTGTAATCTAGCTATAGATAAAAGACGTGTAGCCTCACCAAATCTTTTTTTGATGGTACAATTTCTCAGATTTCTGGATGTTCTGTAAACTGAGAAATTATTTTGGCTGATGCCAATGAATTGACTTTACACTTTTGCGGAGTTTACTGCTATCCATGCTTAGAGGTTTAATGAGTATGCATATATTTGAAATATAAATAGTAGTCATGAATAATATAGTTGCTACCAAAAAAAGAAAGAATAATATAGCGTGTTTATAAATATACCTTTTTCTTGGAGGCACTTAGCATTTCTAATTTGGATTTTAGCTATGTTAAAAACAATTGAATTGTGTCTTGTCAGGAATGTTTGTTATTGATGTGTCTGCAAAAAAGTTTCAGTTTCTTCTCCGTGAATGGATCAAATGTCAATCATGATATCCCATGACTTGACACATGTTGATATCTTTTGTAGTTCTATTGACTTATGACTTCATGGCAATGCCTTCAACAACTATGATGATCATTGTGATAGAATCTCAGAATTTTAGACTTATTTGACTGATAAAACCATGTCATTGGATGGGAGGGTTGAGGAACAACCAGTGAAGATTAATCCTGTACCATGTTTCTTTCCCAGTCTATTTTACTTCTGAAACTTCTCTACTGTTAGGAAGTGCTTCTATTTGGAAATATTCTAACTTTGTTCCAGCAAGTAAATAAAGAACAATGATTGTTTGAACTGATTAAGAATAATTCATTCAATCTTATTAATCAACCGTGGTTGGTGGGGTTGAAATATTATTCATCTGGCTCGGTGGCTTATAGGGGTGGCTCTTCTTGTATCTAGCTTTCTTCCACATGGATGAAGCATAATTTATTTATTGCTTTACTTGTTTTGTGCTCTGTGGTATTAAGCAAAAAAGCATTGGAAGTCATTACTAATTTTATTCCCCTTGTGCATGGATCTTGACAGTTTATGATGTCACACGGCGAGAGACATTCACAAACCTTTCTGATATATGGGCCAAGGAAATTGATCTCTATTCAACAAACCAAGATTGCATTAAAATGCTAGTTGGTAACAAAGTGGATAAGGTACTTCCTGGATATGCTAGTGGAAAACTTCACTACACCTAGAACTTTACGGACTATATATTCGATTGAAGTGTTCTTTTACTTTATTTATACATTCCTTATTCATGGAGCAATCTCATATTAGCATAGAATTATGCCCCATTTAAATTTGTGATATCCCCCCTTACTGTATTCTGTAGGAAAGTGAAAGGGTTGTCACCAAGAAAGAGGGAATTGACTTTGCGAGGGAGTATGGATGCCTTTTTCTTGAGTGTAGTGCTAAGACTCGAGCTAATGTAGAGCAGTGTTTTGAGGAGCTTGTCTTAAAGGTATGAGCATTTCTTCTACGTGCTCCTTGATCATGAAAATGTATGAGTTCTGGTGTGTGCATTTACTAAATAACAGACGAATTGTTGCTTCAGTAGTCTTAGTCTCCTAGATCATTGTTCTATTCTTGGTGTCTAATGGTTGATTTACTTATCTAATCAAATTTATACAAACTTAAACATGTGCAGATCTTGGACACATCAAGTTTGTTGGCTGAAGGCTCAGCAGGTGTTAAAAAGAACATCTTTAAACAGAAGCCTCCAGAAGCTGATGCATCAACTACTAGTAGCTGTTGCTAATGTTTAACTGTTGGTGGGTGTGTAGGCTTTCCTTCTTTGATTTTCATACGTATTATGTTTGACAAACTGTAAATTTAGTGTTTGATAATAAAATTGTCGTTGCTGGAAACATTAAAGCAGTCATTCTTGTTTTCTCTCCCTATGGAAATCTTTCGTTTCTGTTCCTACATCTCCCAATAAGTCACATTTACAGAGAAGGTAATCATGTTTCTGTTGCCGATTTACATTAACAGAGAATGTAACATGTATGCAGGTTGCTCTTGACCAGGATTCAAATCGTCTATGATCGAAGGGCGGATTTAACACAATCCATCATTTAAACATCTTAACCCGCAGCTAACCATATGAGTACCTTAAATCAAAACTATCGAAAGAAAGAAACAGCTTCCCAGCTGTGAGTTTGAGTGGCAAGCACGAAAAAAAGAGACACTAATGCTCTTCAAATTTGACACCGAGACATCTGGAATTTTACATGCACCATTTGAGTGCAGACTTAAAAGATGCATTTAAGTTCTTGCTTTGTCCACCTTATTTTCCTGTTAAGGAAAAACTGCTCAAGATGTGTGGGTGAATCTTCTGTATGCCTAGTTATGAAACAAATTGCTTCAGCTCCCCTATTTTGAATACCTATTCATGTGCTTTACGCTGGATTAACACAGCCTAACAGTAAACTATCATTGGAGAGGTTACCGTTTCCTTGAACTTTCTCAAGGTTATGTGGGGTTCCAATAGTCTAGTCACTCCATTTAGGATTTGGCAATTGGACTGGCTACACGAATGAGTTTTCTTTCTTGATTCTCTATTTGGATGCCTATTTATTTTCATGTATACAAGTTATTCTTTTCTTCTCTTTTCTTTTGCAAAATTAACATTCAATTACATCATCACTTCTAAAACTTGCGAGCAAAAAATAGTATGCATTTGAGTGATAGGGACCTTAAAAGAGTTCCCCAAACGAATAGGCAATTATCCAGCTATTCAAGTGTCCCTGAGACCATGAAAACTGACATAGTTTACATCTAATGGGTTCCAAGTCTGATTTCTTCATTTACAGTCAGATGCAACAGCTGGAGTTTGGTAGGAATACAGCAATTGGTGGGCTGCGAACTGATTCTGATGTTAACTTCAAAATGAATTGGTTGGTACTGGTCAGTAGATATGTATCACAGTAATTCACACCTAACCTAGAAACTTTGCTAAGAAAATCAAGAGTATAGAACCTAAATGAAATCCCCAAAAGCCATTATATGTATTGCAAGATCTCTCAGAGAATCAAATAGAGCAGTCCAATGATTAACCATTCTAGCCAAGGATTGAGGGGTACACGACGCATGTAATAGAATGAAAAAGACACTATCTTAATGGGCTGAAAAATAGGACAACCATCTGCTTCAATCTCCCTTGTGGCCACAATGGTTGCATTTTGTCTACAGCCTAATATGTCCATAAGCAATATAGAAATTTATTTATTTATTTATTTTTGAAAAAGTCTGTCATAGCATGTACTTAAATTACATGTTGCTTGGCTGCTTGAAAACTCACAACATTTAATGGGGACAAAACAAATGAAAATTAACAAAAAACCATGTTTGAAAGTCTGAAAGTTTGTAATGTCTCCATACATATCAAAAGATACATAACACAAAAGTTTCAAAACTAAAAAGCTCCTTTGCTCGACCATTTTATACCCATCCAAATCTTCAATGTTGAAGTTGCACAAGTGGTCTTTATCACCATTGTTATCGAGCTAACGCATCTGAAAATTTTACAAGGAAACCAAAGAATGAGTATATATGAAACTCTACAAATTAGGAAAGACAACATTAAACATGTGAGAAAAGCCTCGAACAACATCTCATCTGGGAACAGAATAGGAGAGCGAGGATTTGGACCAGTGTATAACAGTACCCTTTTAAACTACAAGAACAGATCATATGTAAAGTCTCTTGGAACCCTTTCTCTGGTTTCATAATTTCATTAGGCTGACGTACCAAACGGAATAGCCATAGCAATCAAAAGACTTTCAAGAACATAAAAACATTATTTTCTTTTATTTTCAGACCTGGTTTACATTTGTTTTCATTTTGTTAGGAAGCAGACATTTTAGATCAATATTATTTTTTAGAACCTTTTTATTTGAATTATTATTTTGTGCAGTGAGGTCCAGGGGCCTCGATTAGCAGGTCTCAATCCAGCAGAATCATTTTTGGGTTAGTCAAGCTAAAGCAGATCTGATTAGGCAGGTTTCAGTATTCTGCAGTTCTTAACTTTGCATAGGTTTCTAGACCAATAAAGATCTGAAAAGAGTGAAAATTGTAAAACAACTGGAAACTGGATCAAAAACTGAGACAGTAAACAAAGTTAACAGGGCTTTATTCATCCTCCAGAATGAACCGACCAAAGCTGTAACATTGACCACAGCAGCAAGGGCATGGTCAGCCCAACTCACTGGTGTTTGACAAAAGGTTCAGAACTTTTGGCAGGTTTTGACCCTGCTAATCCACACATTCCCCAGTGACCAAAGTAGATGGACTCTTGACTGCTTTCTGACTTCACTTGGCCAAATAGAGTGGCTAGGGAGGAGGGCTTAGAATTGTCTTCCTCTGTCGTTAAATTCATCTGGGTTTCTAAACTAACAGGGATCAGACAAAGAAAATGAGACAAAAATGGCAACCAAACCAGACAAAAACAGAAATGTACCTTACTGGATAGGCTTGGCCCAGTATTGACCCCAAAAAAAAAAACATCCCAACTGAAACTGCCTGATTAGTAACCCCTTAGATCCAACAGGACTGATAACAATATCTAGAATAAATGGACCCTGATGAGTTATGCTACTGCAGGTGCAAAATTGCCTTGGATTAAGTTTTGGGTCTAGTAAGATTATTTTGGTTTATTAGTCGAGCTTATCTGAAGCTGAGCTGACTAGGAGTTTTAGAGAGTTAATTATAACATTTATTGCTATTGAATGAGTCTTAGAGGGTTGAAATCTGTTTAAAGTTTTAATTTCACAACAGGCCCAAGTTAAGAGATTAGTTTGTAACCCTGAAAGGGGCAGATTTGACAAATTAAATAATTTAACCTCACGCTTGTGGAGAGCCAACAGAGGCCTGTAGCTTCCCCCGCCCCACCCAACCCCCCCCCCCCAAAAAAATATTAAATAAATAATAAAAAAAGGCTCTGCAATTCCTCTTCTCCTTTTATTCTTCCTCTTGTCTTCTTTTATTGCTGTTCCTTGAACACTATAAAATTAAGAGTAGTTTACCTCTAGAATTCAACCATTTTGTGAATTTTATAACTAGATTCAGACCTGGTTTGTAATCAAGTAGCCTAAACAAACAAACAAAAAAACAGTAAACAGATCACATAGCTTTTCACTTTGAAAACTTGAGAAACAGCAACCTTTCACCACATATTGGGTTACTCACAGATCAGTACATAGCTTTTCCTTTCAACCTTTATGTTAATCTGTCAGCACAATTCTTTAATGAACATCTAAGAACACACAAGCAAACTTACAAGAATTTTCAATAACAGTAATCTACACCCAATCGCTGATCCCAATCAATCATAAGACCAAACATTTCATCAATAAAAGAACACAAACAAGCATAAACCAGAAAACATAGCTCGGGATATTTTATCCAAGCTGCTGCCCTTTCTAATCATTGCTGAAACTCTCTCTCTGACTCTAATAAACTCCTACCAGCAATACAAAGACAACAGATAGTCTCAAGGATAGGTTATAGATATTTTTTATTTCAAGACATTCCCCACAATCAGCCACTGTTCAACAGAATTTTCTTCAAGCTAACAGAGGCAGAAACGTTGCCACAAACAGAAGCAGTACACCAAGCTCTCACAACAGCCCAAGCAATACTCAGACAAGGAAAAAAATAGTCACCAACAACCCAAAGCAAATAAATCAGCTCTAGTTATTGCAAACAGTCTGGCTTCTTGATGCATCAGATTTCTCAAAACTATAGTTTATGGTTATACCTGCATCTGGGACCTCCGTGAGTTGATGAATTGTGCAACTTCAAGCATTTGGGACTGCAGTTATGCAATCATCCTTTCTTGATGAGACACTTTCCCTTGAATCATCGTTCTCTCTCCTAACTCCCACATATCTTCATCATGCTTTTGTGCACCCATTGCATGTGTCCAATAGACCATCCTCGGCATTAAGTCTACACCTTGAAGGTGCACCCGTCCATGACAATCCCTTCTGAACACTTTCCAAAATGCATTTCTCGAACATTCCTATCCAAGCATCTCTCCACTTTCATTTGCAAGCTCCTCCATGAATTTGGCCTGCACATGAATTTGAAAATTAGATTTGTCATTATTAAAAATTTAAATAGTAACTTTTCAAAACTTCGTTGAAGGACCACAAACCATTTTGTCCTCCGACTCTGTATCTTTGAAACGCCCATTAGATGTGTGTCTTATCAAAGAAGGTAATGCGATATGGGAGGCATAAGGTCAAGAAACTCCAAGCGCTTCATAATCAAACCAGAAAATTATTAGATATTAATCTATTAGGAAGGCAATATTGATGGAGAATTCATCAACACAACATAAACTATGTACCATCTCTTCTTGAATAACTGCAAACAAAGTACTCCTCGTAGTGTGGCACATTTTATGATTTGATTGTTCTTGTTTCTTTCAGACATAGCTTATGAAAATTTTCCATTAATGTTGAACGCAATTTTGCTTACATAGTAAAATTAAGAATCTCATAGTAAACTGAAATAAGTTTTACCTGGGGACAGTTCCATATGTCAAACAAGGCCCTCCAATCTTCAATTGGCATCTGTGAGAGGCCAGTGTTTGCCATCCTATCTACATCCAACTCGTAAGCAACATAATATTTCCACTCAAACAAATATTTGTGATCTCTCCAACACCCTTTGAATTTTGCAATCACCCAATTTTTGCACTCAATTGGTATGTCGAACTTCTGCATTCATAAAAGAAATGGGGTTTATATCATGTAACACATCATTAAGTCATCAAAGAGAGAGAATGAATAACAGGGATAAAGGGATATAATATCTATTCGAACCGTCTTCCTTTCCAGCCTCTGAAATATCTTCCAAGGGGGCATGTTATCGGCAACTCATGGTTGGCTCTGGGAATTACACCAACCCACTTCTTCAATATGTTACATCCTTCTTGATTGCAAGGCAGTCCTAGAGCATTAGCACGGATATGGATTCATAATCCCTCACAGCAAGCAAGCAACACAAGTGCCTTCGTGAAGCCTCTATGTCTGTGACTTCTTCTAGCCACAGTTCAAAGCTAAAACATGAAGCTGAATATCAGTATAATAGTCAAAAAGTAAAAGAAGGATAATATGCAAAATTTCACTCATCACTACCAGCACCTCATCAAGCATCCCGAACCTGCATTCCTCATGACGTTGAATAATGATAAATAAGAAAAACAATTAACTCAACACGATCACCACCTTGTGTATGAACCCTCAAACCTCCAATCCTCATGTTGCTATTTGATAGTGTTACTTTCCCTACAAAATAATAGGTGATTGTATCATTCCTAGTGATTAAAAGCAATAAGTTAGATATTTTAAAATAAAAGGCAAATTCCAACTAAGCATAAAATATAATGCTTACTATTGTATTCCAATAATGAAAGTGTGTATCATACCTTAAAGTAAGCAAAGTGGTTTGGATTTGTTAGGATCTCTGTTGGAATTGCATCAAGGTTAGGAGGCCTTATGTTTTCTCAGCTTAACATCACCAAAACATTTAACACTCTCTTAATTACTCTTGTGACTGTCTCAAGAGAGCATTGAAAATCTTCCACAACATCCCTATATTTAAAGTCACGGCCAAGTAAACACAAAAAGATCCCAAACTGTTCATCTACACAAATGTACTTAGAATCATCTAACCACCCTCGATATCGCATTTTGGACTCTAGATTATAGAACATGTGTCGCTCCATCTTGAATCTCTCGTAGACGCGATCTATGTGTCCCCCTAAGATTTCTCTAACACATTCTGATCCCATGATTTTCTATCTCATATTGGTTCAAGGACACGAGTGAGTTGTTGTGGTTGACCCATCAGCATCTCCAAACCCAAATACTCCACGAAAATCTCTTCATCTGAATCACTAGATGTATCCATACCATGACTTCTAATCCCTGAAAATAATCACAAAAACCGTATTCAAATAAAAATAAAAAAATAAAAAAAGAGAAAACATTCATATCCAATTCATAACAATCCATATAATGTATAAGAAAAATTTTACAATCCATACCCTATTAAAAAGGACACACAATCCATCAAATGCATATCCAAATGTTCATAGTCCATAATAACCTATTAAAAAGCACATATAATGCATAAAAAAAAAATTATAGTTCATAACCTAATAAAAAACACACATAATCCATACTATATATAGCTAAAGTTTCATAGTCCATACCCTATTTAAAAGCATATATAATACATACAATCTAGGGGTGTCAATGGTGCGGTTTGGAGCGGTTTCGGCTGGAAACCCCCCAACCCAAACACCCATTTAAAAGATAACGGTTCCGGTGCGATTTCAATTTGGTGCGGTTTGGGTTCGGGTGGATTAGCGGTTTGGGGCTAACGGGTTGGATTCGGTTTGGGCTAACGGTTTGGACTAATTTAAAAATAAATATTGAAATTTATTTTTATTTTTCCTCAACTCCTCACACACAAAACTACAAAAGAGAGAGGAAGAAGACTCCAAGTAAATCTAGTGATGGCATTAGCTTGATGCCTTGATCCAAACACCCCCACAACCCCAAAAAAATAAATAATTTAGATTCTTCTATCATGTGTAGATCAACCTTACAATCTTCACCCAATGAAATTGGATTTATATGAAGGCTCAACTTGAAATTAATTGTGGTAAGGAATAGATCTACTAGAGCCTAGTAGCAACGCATGGTCCATTGGTCCTACCATCATGGCATAAAATTACAAAAACATGATTCTAAATATCACAGGAATAAAAACACCATTACAAAAAAGCTCTATTTTGAAAGGAATAAACAAAGGGTATCAACAAATACAATAAAGTAATTTAGAGAAACTTCAATGAGTTCATCCAAATTCCAAAAGCATTGAATTTCAACCTCCTCCTTAATTGTTGAATACTTTGTTCAAGTACACCTGTTTGAACCCAATCAAATAAAACATGAGAAATGAGAATAAAAAAAAAAAATATATAAAAAAAAAAAGCTAAGCTACTTTAAAATCTTAAATATTTATAAAAAACATGTCCTTAGAAGTCTTAACAACATGACAACAAAAGCATAACATAATAGAATGAATGCTACTAGATTTCAAATGACTTAATAGTACACTACCTTAGTAGTCAAAAGTTAGAACAAGCAGAGGAAGTAGCAGTTGTTAAACTTGATGCCATGACGCTTACTAGCACATTGTTTAACGCATTGTTTAACTCATCAAGATCATCAGCAGGTTTAGCTACACACCAAAGTAAACAAGTTATTAATTGAAAAACGAAAGTTCATTATAAAATATGTGATTAAAGGGGAGAGGAGAAGGGAAAGGGGGGAAACACCTCTGAAATCAACATCAAACATCCAATCTCGAATACATATTAATGCTTTAGCGTTGATTGGTAGTAGCTTGCTTCGGTACTTATCAATGACACGACCTCCAACACTAAAAGCTGACTCAAATGCCATAGTTGAAACTAGAATAGCTAGTACACCATGAGCCATTTGAGCAACATCTGGATATCTTGACCCATTTGCCTTCCAATAAGCCAACACATCAAAATTATCATCATTATCCGTGCATGGAATCTTTGGGTCAGATGTCCGTAAATTCCTAAGGAATACATAAATTGTTAGTAATATTAGTAATTAATATAAAAATTTACAATTCTAAAAAAGATAAAATAATATAATTTTTGTTTTAAATTTCCCAGGACAAGGAGGCATTACACTTTATAGATTCTCATATCCACTTTTATGCATACTCTTATTCATCAAACATTTGATATAGTGCAATCTTCACCTTGCTAAACATAACATCAGCATTTGAGACTAAAGGAGCAATTTTTGAAAATGCCCATTTTACAAAATCAAGCTTGTAACGAGAGTCAAATATCAAAGCAATGGCTAAAACCGTACTATAACCACTCCAATACTTATCAAATTTCTTTTTCATCTCCACTGCCATTAACCTCATGAAACTTCTTGTATTTGAAATATCCTCTAACAAACTCAGATGTATCTCCATATATTGACAAAATATAGATTGGATGTAGGATACTTGGAGCCAGATAATAAAACAATAATTTCATAAAAAGGATGCAAGAAACCTATCAAACATTCAATCTTTGACCATTGATCTGAATTGGGCATGCTTGATAATTGTTCTCCAAATCCTTAAGAACTTTAAATATTTTTCGATAAAAAATTACAGATTCAAGCATAAGATCAGTTGAGTTCCACTTTGTGGTGACATCTCCATGCAATCCCTAATTACTTTCTAATCCCACTTGCTTACAAAACTTCCAAAAACATTACCTTCCTAGCTTGAGATGCTTTCACATAGGTTACACTAGATCACACTAACTCTAGAGACTCATCAATACATTTCAATCCATCATGCACAATTAAATTAAGAATGTGTGCACAACATTCATGGGTGAAGTAATGTCAAGATTTGGTGGATGTTAAAATATCTGGCGGTAGGATTATACCCATTAAGGCTTGTGTTTGGGTACAGATGGAAGGATTGGTGGTGGTAATTCATGAAGGGGTTAAGATTTTTATAGGTGGTGATATAAATGGATACATGAAAAAATATCAATAAGATAAATAAAGCATAGATTAGTGATCCTAGATGATTTTCTCACTCCAAAAACTAATAAAATTTGTGAGGTTAGGTACCTTAGATAAGGTTTGGAGCTTAAAGTATCTTGGTTGATATCTTGTTTATTAGTCGAATAGATCTCTGTAATGATACCAAATGAGCCGGCAACTTTTGTTAGGATGGTCGATAAAGATTCAAGAACAATCAAAAGGGAAACATCATTCGTCTACAATGATTTAAGGGTGGGATGGTGAGCTAAAGTCTTGGAAAAAAAGTTAGGTATAGGGAGTACTTAGGAGATACATTTGTGGCTTGCCCTTCAATGTTGCATTGCCGGAGTGAGAGAAGTCTTGGGAGCGGTATATATATAGTGAGTTGGACATCGCTTCGATGCCAAATGAGATGATTACTTGTATTTTTAAGCTTTTTAAGGATGTGCAAAGGGATTTAAAAGGAAAGCCCCATTCCTCTTAAGAGATTTCAAGGTGAGATGATGAGCTAAAATCTTGGATCAAACATGGCTTTGGTTATGTGATATGAATAAAATTGACACGACTTATTATCTTGGTAGCAGCTTGATCCATAGACAAAACCTTGACAGTTGGGTCAGGGGTTACCCTATTCAACGAAAGCACTTATGGGATGATGCCTCTAATAGTGTAAATAAGCGAACGAATCTGGACGAAAAGGAACCTTCCAGTAAGGAGCCCAATCCCGTATACATTAGGCACATGCGCAAGATCTTGTTGATAACAAAATAGGTGACTCACATGGTATAAATGTGGAGTCACAACCACGTGGAAAGGAGAGAAAAACTTACTTTTATTCTGACTTAATCTTCTGAGGCAGCTTACTTACATTTTAGCCACCCCTCTGAGGCAACTTACTTACATTTTAGCCACCCCAAATCCTGTAGTTTCCAGCAATTTCTCGAAACTAGCGTATTGCTACCTTAACTTGTTGAACTTCATTTCATAATTGATGTTTGACCTAGTTCTAAATTTCTCCAAAATGTTTTTCCAGCCTACCTTGTTGAATGTGGATGTTGTTTTGTTGGAAGCCTTAATCTCTTCAACCATTTTGGAGCAATTTATAACTCAAAAATCTGATTTTGGAGCAAGAGATTGAAGTGGAAACATGTCACCTTTCTTCACTTGCTTTGACCGATTGTAATTCTTCCTCTCAAAAGTTTGAACCTCCTTATTTTGGTTAATCTTGTTTTGAAAGACCTCAATAAGTGTCTTATAGGAGTGATCTCCCCCTAGTCAGGTTCTTCACATAGTTCAAAAAATGGAGGGGGAGAATTAGAGTCCTCCAGTATACTGGCCGAAGTCTCCCCTTAGTCAAACTCTTCCTAAGCTCTTAAGTTGTGTGTGGGAGTCTATGTATGTGGTAAGAAGGTCCAAAGTTGAAAAGAATACCTCTCCTTTAGGCTTCTTTTCCTAGAGAAGTGTATAGTAAGGGCAAGACTCATTAAAAATTACATCCATAAACATAATGGTTTTCATGAAAGGAGGATGATAACATTTGTACCCCTTCTGAGTAGCAGAATATCCCAAAAATATGCGTAGTAGACTATGGGGAGCCAACTTACTCTAGTGTGTTGTGATTCCAATATAACACACACAACCAAAGACCTTTGGGGGAATAACAAAGGAAGAGCCTCCTTGGAGAATCTTATTAGGACATTTAAAACCAAGTACCCAAATGGGCACCCTATTTATTAGGTAAGAGGCATTGAGTATGGCATCACTCCAATATTGGTTAAAGAGATTCATAGCAATCATAACAAAACAAACTATCTCTAATAGATGTCAATTCTTCCTTTTGGTAAACCCATTTTTGCACAACCGTATCAACACAATTGGTCTGCTGTATTATGCCAAAGTGAAAGAGATCTCTAAAATTCATCATCAATATACTCCAAGCCATTGTCACTATGAAGGATTTTCATAGTAGCATTGAACTAAATTTTAATCATATTATGAAAATCACAAAAACATCGAAAAACCTCCTCTCTTTTTTGTCTTAAAAGATAAATGCATATAAAACAAAAGGTACAATTAATTAAAGTAACAAAGTATATATGGTTAGTAATAGACACATCGGCAAGGGCCCCATACATCAATGTAAATTAACACAAGAAATAAATAGAATATTATGAAGAGAAGGTAAATAAATAGAACGAGTTTGCTTCGCAAAATACAGGCTTAACAAAAAAATATATCCTTATTAAAAGAATAAACTAAATCAGGAAATATTTTATAAAGAGTTCTTAAAGGGGGTGACCAAGCTTACAATGCCTATGATGAAGGCCTGACATTACTGAATGGACCTGATGAGAAGATGCAACTAGAGCAGAAGTAGATCCTCTAATTAGCTCCAGCAAATAAAGTCCATTGTCTAGTTTACCACGTCCAATCTCCTTCCTTGTTACCAAATCCTGAAAGACATAGTAGGATGGGAAAAATGTTACTTTAAAATTCAAGTCATGCAAAATTTTGGCCAAAGAAAGAGATGGAGACTTCTGAATGGTCCATTTTCCAGCAATAGAAGAATAAGAGCCATCAACAATTCAAACTTTATCTTTCCCAACAATTGGAGAATAATGTAATTAATAAAAATAAAAAATTTAAAAAAAGATGAACTTGTTATATGATCTAAGGCTCCTGTATCAATGACCCAATGAGCAAAAATCAAAGAAACATGGAAGCCTGTAAAAGTTTTACCTGATGTAGTGGTTGGTATGGATAGTTGAAGAAGCATTAGTAGAGGTTGCATCAGCAATAGAAGACTTCAAAATACGTCGCAGAGTAGCTAATTCCTCCAGTGAAAAACCAATGTCTGTAGATGGTATTATTGCCTTATTGAAACAATCTCAAAAAGATTAGCCTTTGGTTTCCCCTTCTCTACGCCCATTTTCTGCTCAAAATCAGCAAGCTTCCCATGGAGCTCCCAACAGTTAGCCTTGATATGATATGATATGGTTTATGGCAATGCTCACACTTGACAATCTCCTTGGTCAAATCAAATTTGATACTAACAGACTGTAGAATTGATTTATCCCAAATAGGAGCATAAAGCATGGTCAATTGACTTTTTTCCCATATTGAACAAAGGCATAAGACTGTTCTAGTATAGGAAATGGAGAACGACTCAATAGTTGTACCCTGCTCTGATCATACTTCACATTCAAACCAATCAAGAAGTCATATACCCGAATCTTATCAATGTGTTTTCTATAAGTAACCACATCATCCAGATTAGTGGATTGACAATCCCCATAAGCAAACTCAACATACTTCAGGGCCAAAGTCAATCCCTTTTAGGTAGTCTTATAAAGCTTCTTCTATAGCTCACAAACGTGTGCATCATCCCCGACTGTCCATATGTTTTTGTAGTAGCCTTCAAGATCTGTGCTACAGTATCAAGTAATAGATATCCACAGGCAACATTTGGATTCATAAAATTCAAAAGGAATGACATGATAAGAGAGTCATTTAAGATCCATTAATCCTGAGAAACACCTATGGTGGTAAGCTTGATAATAATGCCCATAATGTGTCCAACAAGCCCTCTTCCAAGAATGGCCAGATCGAGACCAGATCAAATAATTTGTTCCATCAAATCTTACCAAAAAAGGTAGAAGAGTAGGATAATGTTCGAAGCTAGGGATAGCAGTAGTACCATCGTGGTTGCTACATTTTGTAAAAAGAAAATCGTTGTTGTTCTTCAGTCTTCACCCTTTTTAAACAACTAAAACATCACAAAACTAAATAACCTAACCACCCAAATACATATAATCATCTATGCACCGTTTGTTTGCCGAAATAAAGGTGGGGTGGGAAAAAATTTGAAAGCAAACTTTTCCATAAAATCCCTAAGAGTTCATTTGTTTGCAAAGGTGAGCGGAAAAAATAAACATGTGGGTCCCATATGTAATGGGGAGAGGGAGAAGGAAAGGAAGGGAAGGAATTTGTGGATTAAGTGTTAAATGTGGTGCCACTTTGTTATTTTTCACATTTTTCCACAAAATCTCACCTATTTTGTGGGGTTTTAAAAAGGCATGGGGTGGGAAAAGTTAACATGTCACCTCACAGACAAGCTTCCTCAATTTAAGGAAGTTTGTCTACCAAGCTTCCCACCCCATGCCTTTTCAAAACCCCACAAAATAGGTGAGATTTTATGAAAATGTGTGAAAAACAACAAAGTGGGCCCACATTTTTTTTTCCACCCAACCATTACAAACAAATGCACCCCTAAGGATTCATAGGATAGAAGACATCTTTTTTTTTTAAGAAAAAGACCCTGGATATATAGGAAATCACAAATAGACCCCTGGATATATGCAAATTCACAAAAGAGACCCTTAGACCATCAATTTTTTTTATAGGAAAGTCATGGTTCGGTTGAGCCTTAGTCTAACCTGCTCCATGTGGGTTCAATGGATTTGGTTTGATGGGGTTCAATAAGATGATTTTTAAGTATCGTTTCAAAGAAAAAAGAAAAACAAAAGAAGGCGGAGATGGGTTCGATGGTAGATGCGATAGTGTTTTAGGTTAGTTCTAAGTTGTACAGATTGAATAAAAAGAAGAGGCAATGAGTTTCAAGTTGCATGTAATAGAGAAGAACAGGTAGAAGGCAATGGTTATGGTGGTGCAATGGCTCTGCAATAATTTTTCAGGTTGCAACGATGTGGTTCCAGAAGAATCAGGTGCGATGGTTCATGTGCGATGGTTCATGTGTTGCAGTAATTCTACAAGAATTTTTTGCAACGATGTGGTTTTGGTGGTGTGATGGCTCAAGTTACAGCGATGGAAGCGGTAGTAGCAACAGCAACAATGGAAAGTTAAAGCGATGTTTCTTTTTTTTTTTTTTCTTCCCTAATCAATTTTTGGCTCTGATACCATGTTGAGAAAGTCTATTGTGGTAAAATGACTTGAATGGAACAATGTGATCACAAGCCCTTTAATTATAATGAAGTACGAAAAAACAAAATTACATAAAAACCCTAACTGAAGAAATAAAAAATTAAATGAGCTAAAACTCTAATAGAACTCAACCAACACAGCCTATTCTCTAAAATAGTTCCCATCCCATTCAAACTCCACAAGGTACTTCATTTCTACTTCCCCATAGTAGCAAAGACAACATTATTTAAACAGGTAATAATTAGAAAAAAGGGACACAAAAGTATTTAATATTCAAACCCCTAGGTGTAAAGCTAAGAATCTTAAGGTCATAAATGAAACAAGGCAACCCCTAAGAATCTTGAGCTCCTTTTTTGAATGTGTTGACCAGAAAATAATAACAAGAAGATTGAACAGATTGAACAGATTAAAAGAATAGGATTATAATGAAAGAAATGGTCCACTTATGATTTATCATAGTCAACAAACAAGGAACTTCATGAGGAAGGTTAATTAAACTAATAGTTTATGTGGAAAAATAGTAAGTTGATGTGCTGCAGAGTACAAAATGTAAAACAGCAGAGAAGGAAAGTTCAATAGTTCAATGGAATAACTCCTTCACTACTTTTGAATAGTCTAAAGAAACAAAGACAAAAATAAAAGAACAAATGCATATGCAAGAATGTGTAGGGATATTAGAGATTAATTAGTTTATATTTTTAATAGGTTACTTGTTTCTATTTTAGAAACCTTGCAACTTGGATTTTTCTAATTAAATGCTGAATCAATTTTATTTCTCAGAGAAGTTAAAATGTGTCCTCTAACTAAAAGGGTTGGGTGCGGGTTTGGGAGGTTGGGCATGTATGTGCACGTGTGTACACTACATGGTGCTTACACAGGCATTTTATCGAGCAATATGTCTGGGGTGTTACTTACGTGACTGCAGTGCACTGTCTGAGTGTGTGGGTGAGAGAGTGAGTGTGTGCGTATGGCCCAATGAGGGCAACCATAGGCCAAGAATGGCCCAATGGGTGTGTGTGTCGTTGTACCCTAAACCCTAAACTTATCTGATATACTTCGTTCAAACACAGGTGTGCAGAGGTTGTTCCTGGTGGTCTACACCGTGCCCGCCAGTGACCATGAGGTGAATAGCAGAAGTTAAGTGGAGGTTCAGTGAGAGTTGCAGAGGGAGAGAGAGTGATAATGAGACTTCAAGATGTAGGGTGTCAGTGTCAAAGAGCCTTTCGAATGCCACGATTCATTAGGTATTATGGTGCTTGGCATGACAATGAAAACAGCATGTGTAATGGGGCTATTTGGGTCCTCACATGCTTTTAGGAGTATTTTTAATCTTCAACATTTAATTTTGAATTCCACTAACAATCTCAAAGGGTGTTAAAAGGCTCTCAACACAAACGTAATTAAGCCACTGAAGGGACCCAACCTGATTTTAGCCTTCACTATAGGGACTCTAATTTAAAACTTTCCAATTATAACATGGTTTATAGCCTTGGCTATAATTACACTCAATTCATACATGGTAGTACTAGTTATTTTCTAATTCCAAATGCTGACGAACTCCATACATGAGTTGCATCTCCACCAATCCTTCTGAATTCAAATATTTTCATTGTTTAATCAACAAAAGATACTTGAACAAGGGAAGAATAGTTTATTAATTCTTCCAAATCATAACTTAAATATCACAATGTTATGAAGCATTTTAAACTCTATATACATGAAAGGAAAATTCAAATTAATGAAAGAAAATTTTAGCTAATTAGGACAAAAAAGACAGAAACCTAAAACAGCAATCCGAAGTGCATGCCATCAAAATAAGCTCTTAAAAACCCAGAACTCTAAATACAAGCTGTTGCATCATATCATACGCTCTAGACATTCTCAAAACAAAATCTAAAGAGGTAACCAAAAGTACAAGTTCTCACCTCATATCATACATCTTTGAGTTTTCACCTGATATGAAGTCTTTGTAGATTAAGATGGGGAGGCATGTAAAGGCAAACTTAAACTCTTGCATCATATTGTGCATCATAATACATCTTTAATGAAATATTTTTTGTTTTCTTTAAGAAAAAGAACCATTTTCCCGTGTTAAAAACTACAACAAACTACAATGGCAAGCAAAAAACCAACCATGGTGATAATCGTCGTGCATCCCATTATAGGCCCCATGATTTAAGCAATTACAACAATAGCAATTGTAACATTCAACAATTCCATGCTTGTGTTATATGCTATAATGTCTGAAATTAAGAGCATATCAAAAAATTGCTATGGTTTATGCAATGGAAGGCACAGCAATAAAAAAAAATTAAATCATAAATGCAGCATCAGATCAGATTGAATGGTATGTTTAATAAAACATGGATTGATAATCCAAATTGTGAGCTCTCACATCATATCATGCATCTTTCCGACGTGCATCATGTAATGCACCCTCACATCTTCACATATATTGTAGTCTTTTGTCAAACAACTTAAATTTTAATCCTCTTGTCAAAGAAATGCCTAGACAAGATAATATTCTACTTGAAATTCTTCCTTTTTTAAAGCTCACAACCATCCAATGTTTCCTGATGTTCAGAACAAACTATCTTCACTCCTTTAGTTTGATTGTCTAGTTTCCTAACGTGTTTTTAGTTGCTTAATCAAACTGGTTGATGAGTTCTATGAAATGTGTTTTTTAGTTGCTTAAACAAACTGGTTGATGATTTCGATTGTTTGTTGCCCAATTTCTGAACTTTGATACAATGACTTTCTTTTGATCCATCAAATTTATCTTTTCCTCATCATCGTGGTTTCCAATTTTGAGACTCTCTACAAGAATACTTCTTCTTGTCCAATGTTCTCGATTCATGTTGTCGAATTTGACGTAGAAGCAGCACATTTTGGATAGGAAATGACAAAAATTTTCTTGATTCTACAAGAAGTTCTCAATTAACACGTAAATAATATAATTAAACATGGTTATTAATCTAATTTTATATACTTTATAAGTTTATTTTTCCTTGTTGCATAGTTCATTGGGAAGTAAATTATATAGAACACGAGAAGAAAGCGGTTAATCTTTCCAACAATGTCCGGGGCACAGGGGGGATAAAGGATATTTATTAAGAAATATTTAAATTATCAACGTCATCAGCAACATGTGATTTGATAATCGTTAATCCCCCATTAGCCAAGAGAGGCCCAAAAGGAAAAAAAAAAAGGCGAGAATTAAATGGATAATTTAGATAATCAAAACCACAACCGAGGATAAGTATCAAATTCATCAACAAATGCATACGTTAAAAAAAACCCCTTCAACCGCGTCAACATATATTACTTCCCCATTAGTTTAATCCGTCACAACAAATGCATACGTTCCTTCAACGCGCAAAGATATTTTGAACGGTAAGGTGAAACTAGTTTTTTTACTCTTCCATATCATATCTTAAATATCATAATGTCATGAAAATTTTTAAACTCCATAAAGAAGACCCAACGATAAATAAATAAATCAGGAAAAGAAAATCTAAAATAATCAGTATAAAAAATAAAACCTGAAATGGCAATCCAAAATACAAGCTATCAAAACGAACTCTTAAGAGCCTAATAATCTGAATTCTGAAGTACAAGCTGTTGTATGATACCAATACATCTTTACACACTTCTAAAACAGAATCTGAAGTGGTAACCCAAAATACAAGATTTCAAGTCATATCTTCTCTTCTCAAATTAAGAAGAGAAGGTTCAATAACACATTTTTAAGTTATAATAGAAAATGGAGTAAAAATCCAAATCGCAGGGTCCTACATCATATCATGCATCTTTAAACATCCAGAAATAAAACTAGAAATAATAATTCAACATGGAAGCTCTAGCACCATAACATGCATCCTCAGATCTTCATTTATACTACAATAATCTTATACAAGAAATGAAAACGGAAGAAAAAAAAACATATATTAAATATATCATTCAACCATAAATTAAATTCCAAATGTAACTTTCAAAGAAAAAACAAATTTTGATATTTATTACCTTCAAGTTTGAGCTCAGCATGCTACATAATCTCGAAGCTTAGCATGCTATAGTTCAATATAGCATGCTTGGCATGACGATATCTCTTGCCCAACCCTCTCATTCCAAACGCAACAACAGCTCCAAAAATCGGCAGCTGGTCCTCGCTATATTTGCTTTCCATCACTCTCATGAATGTTGGAAAAGGAGGCGACGCCATAACAAATGTTAGTTAATCCATCAGCACGGGCTCTGCAGAACTAGTTGTCATAGAGCATATCAGTAATAAGATCAATCAGATCTTTGTTGACGATATCTATTAATGGAATGAGAAAAGTATGAGAAAGAATAACTTCAACTCTCTCAAATTTCACAATACAGTAAAAAAAAAAAAAAAACTCTACACAAATGAAAAGAAAAATGGCGATAATTGATTCAAAAAAAAATGAAAGTAAAAAGAGGTTACCTGAAGAAAAAGGATGTAAATGTTGAACCGATGTATCAAAAGCTAGATAATCCAACAGGGAAAGATTAAAAGGGTTTTGAATTCCTTCTCACAGGAGCACCTTGGGTAAATGCTCGCTATTTATTAGAGAGGAGTCGGAGTGGTGAGAAATAGGGTTTTGGTCCTCGCTTTCTCTGCCGCAGTAAATGATCACGAGATAGTTTCTTTCATATAAGACCGTTGGATGGGAATAAGGGGTTGATCAGGATATCAAAAGCCTTCAAAACGGTTAGTCATCTCTCACAGAAATAGAAATTCACGAATCATTCTACCTTATCTACCCATGCGGCTAGACTTCCTCAAAATTAAAGGGAAAATACCGTTCTACCATCGTAAAATCAATTTAATACGCCTATTCCATCGGCGGATTGACCCATTCGTTAACGATCAAACTGCCTTTTCTCTCGTAGACGCTATTAAAACGGTGATGTTGTAAAAGGAACTGTTCTCGAAAGTCGAAAACGGTCAGGGAAGTGCAGTAAAAGCGTTTCCTTAGGAACCGTTTGTTTTCAAAGGAAGTAAGGTGATATATATATATATATATAAGCCTCGTATATAATGAAATAAATAAAAAATAAATGAATTTTGTGAAAAAATATAAATATGAATTTCTCTTTGTTGTTTTATATATTTTTTTACAAAGTTCTACTTATTTTATATAATTTAAAATGACAAAGAGTGAAAAAGTTAACATGCCAAATAAATCATACTTATTAAACCAAATAAATCATACTTTGAAATTTTATTAAAAAATTTATTTTTCACCATACTTTTATTCTAACAAATAAATGGTGCCTTAAAAAAATTCTACAGCTACTTTGATTAAAATTTAAAAAAAAAAAAATACATGTGAGTTTTGTGATTTTTTTAATTAAGCTTAAAAGTCTTGTTTGATCCTCTTATTAGGAAATCTTACGTCTAAAGATGTCTTTAACTGAAACAAGTTTAAGGATTTCTAATACCATTAGGTAAATAAGAAAAATTTTGTTGAAACAGGGGCATAAGGCAAGGGAGGAAATGAGGGGTTGGGGTTGCAAGGGCTAACCAAGGGTGGCTTCTGGCACTATTTTTCTTGGTTGTCTAGACTCAGCATTTTTAGCATCTTCCATGGGTAGTGAAACAGGGGAGTGATCAATCGAGCCAGGTTCAGCAGTTGGCCTTCATTCACTTTCCAATGGGTGCAGGTCTTGACATAGCCTTTGCAGATAGATGGGTCATGCCACCTGAAATGGTAGGGGTGTATACAAATGCCTTTTGATCTCTTTTTCACGATTTGCTTCTCCCCATTGGGCCGGTTGGCGCACTTCCTACATAAAATCTAACTATTGATTATGTTCTATAATGTGGGTCAACTTCAGCAAATAGACTAAGATAAAGAGACCATCTCCTTTCCTTGTCCGGCTACTCCCATATTCAATTCTTTTTTTATTTTTTCCCCTGATTTTGGGGTAAATGGAGACTTTATTAGAAAGAAAAACCACGAGAACAACTGTTTTCCATGAGTGCTTTCCTCGCATGCTCAAGACACCCATAATCAGGGAATTTTTCCATCTCTACCTAAAGTCGGGGTCTTCTCACCTAGTTTTGTCAACAGTTGATCACACAAAAGTAACGAGGGAGGGCAATGGAGATGGAGGATTTTTAACATTAGATGAAAGCATATTGGGTTAAGGCAGATTCCTTTGCTAAAGCATCAATGGCATTGCCCACGAGGAAGGGAACTACAAAAGCACAAGTGAGAATACAGGAGAAGGAACACCTTCCATACGCTTGTTGTAGACTGTTGAAGCAAAATATGGAAGAGAGCTTGGTTGTTGGCCTCATCTACCACATCTTTTACCTGAAAATCCTTTGCCCATGTTAAAACTTGCAAGCGTTCACTTCACAGCACATCATGCAAGGGAGATCCGACCAAAACAAAACATCAAATTGCCATGAGAATCCCGAGCTTAACCAACATATCCAGCTAGAGATTTCTCTTATTTCACTCCTTCAATCAGAGGCCAAATTTCACCAGTCATATGGGTGAAGAGAAAGGTTGCTGAAGAGGTTCCAAATTCAGGTTAGAGCAAGTACCTATAGAAAGATCGATTCCTTAAACAGTCAATTGGCTCCTATAAAGAATTTTCTCTTTTGAGTAACCCAACCGCTTTCACTGGCAGATGCAATTCAAGAATGACAATTAGCCTTACCCCACTTAACAAATTCTTCAATTATTTTTTTGGAGGGGGGCGGGTTTAATTTTCCCCTTGTTGATTGAATCTTTCGTCTATATTTGGCTAAGACCTAGACCTCTATCTTGCTATTAGGTAGGAGTAGCTTTCCAAAAATCTATCTTGTTTACCATTTCTTATTCAAACAACTGTGAATTTGTAGGTTCATAATCTACATCATGTCCCTATACAGGGCCATCAAATGCACCCCAAGAACCAACCATATAAAATCCACCACGGACTTAGTACTCACAGTGGAGTACATTTATTTCTTTCTCGAGAGTGGATTTCATGTGATTGGTTTCTAAAGTGTTTTGGACATCCTTGTACAACGATGTGACGATCTAGCCTCAATTACCAATGGTGTAAGTGACAAAATATTCATCCAATTAATTACTTGAACGCATCCAGGGCAAGGACATCAATTAAGAAATAACAAGCATATACCATTAAGGATACATTCAAGGATGCATTCAGAAATCAAATTTGAGGTCTTTTTCATTCCATTATCCTTTTAGCCAATATGACAATCCTTAATTGTAATAAAATATAATTTGACATGGATGAATTACAGAACCAGGAATTACTTCCCATCCCCACAACAAGAATGAGATTACCTATATTTATGCGTGGACAAAACTAAACAAATATCTTAACAAAAAAAAAGGACCAAGATCATCTTGAAACCTCAAGGGCCACACTCAAAAACATGGCAACCTATAATCTCGATCTTCTACTTCTAACCCTTTGGAACTGGCCTTCAAAACAACATCAAATAAAACTTGATTACAGACATAACATCAGGCAATATATTGATGCTAAGACCAGTAGAGACAAGTTGAAATAAATACCTAATAATGTATAGTCACGAATTCACAAATTGAACAACAATGCAAGTGATGTTGTCCGTGCTCCCTCGACCATAGGCTTCTTCTACGAGCTTTCTTGATGCAGTCTCGGCATCTGATACGCCCCGTACTATAGCCACTGCTTCCTGGATGGAGGAAACGTACTAATTTGAAATGCAAAGATCAAACTAAACTTAGAATTTAACTATGACACTTAGTAATACCTTATAATGCATGATAGTATCTCAATATTGTTTCTCTTTGCTGGAATTAACTCAGACAAGACTTTATATGCACCAACCACAGAAGTTTAGTTCATGATTTTCCCTGTTTCCCTTATTACAATACAGAAAAAGCTCAACATAGCCCAATCCCGACTAAATGGCATTAACTATTTAAATACAAATAAATAAATTTCTTTTTCATCTCTGAGATGAGTTAAAAAGAATCAATTCAACTTCCTTTGGATTGGTTTAGTAATGGCTTTAAGGAAAGTGGCTGTCAAAGAGGAAGCAAAACTAGCTCATTGACCACAGTTAAGTTAATAAGCGTCAGAGAAAATGAAGGTAAGCTCTATTCAGCCCAGAGCATTTAGTTTTCATTATTTGTGTCCCACTCAAACTTTGGGTTAACCTAAAAACACAACATTTGGGGGGGGGGGGAATTAAGAGAGAATTGACTGTCAAGGAGCAACATAGGCAGTCAAATTATTAAAGTAATAACCAAAATCCCCCACAATTTACAATGAAATACAAGCTCATTTCTCACAGTAACTTGACCACTTCCTGCAAAAAATTTAATAATTTTGAAGTTGACTGCAGCGAAAATAATAGTCTTACCGAATTTGATACAACATTCCATAGTCCATCACTTGCAACAATCAGAAACTCCAAGCCATCAATTTCTTCTTCCTATGCATGTGTGCAACAACAGCAAGAAGTTGATAACGTGGTTATTAACCATGTCTGCACTTGTGTATCATTTATATAGCAAATCAAAACAATGTATAAAAATACAAACCTTTGAGGACATCATATAATTAGAATGCTGATATTGATGCAGTCAGAGCCAATAGTTCCAAAATTATATAAAAAGAAAAAAGGAATGATATTTGGGGTTCCACTAGGTGGTAGCACAATACCTTTTATCGTCAAATAATAATATTTTTTTTAGTAGCCACTCCAATTAAATGGGGGAAGAAACAACCTTCTTTAACACTAAATTGAACTTTGTTTCTTCTACCATGCACTTGAAATACATTCAGTGCAATGACAACAAGAATACAGCAGCAGATAAAGTGGGCAACGAATCAAGCGGATTGAGCCCGACCCGGGACCAAAGGTACTCTCGGGATTGGATCCACGCCAGCCCAAAGTTGACCCAACCTACCCAAACAATCCGGCTGAATATGGAGAAAACAATTAAATACGGGCGCAAATTTGTGGGAACAGATCATCTCTCAATTCCAAGTTGACTGGGCCGATTTGCCAATCCAATTATTAAATGTATCCAATTCCTCAATAGAAGTTCTCAACAGCAGATGAACAAAAAACCAGAGCATGGAGAGGACAATAGTTCATCTTCTTTCTTCCAAGATGAGATAGTTACCCATGTTTTACATGAAACAATAATTTGAGTGTTTTCACCGGACAAATGCATCACGGAACATCTCGATCCATTTGTACGAGTCAAAGATGAATATAGGATATCCATAACCAGCACATGTTGGACACAAAGAGGATCAGGACCCATTACAAGAGTCCCAACAACGTGCACACAAAAAGGGGGCCAAGGGGCAGAGGATTTTTAAAATAAGCCGATGGCTAAGTAAAAATATTTGGAACAATCATATGATTGGGCTATGATGTATGAGTGGAACAGTGGACGGTTCAAAAGCATCACACAGATAAACTCTGAGTAGCCAAAACCATAGTTGTCATGATGACAAGGCGATCCAAGGCGTTTTAGGGTGTTGAAGCGTTTAGGCAGTAAGGGACCCGCTAAGGCGGTGTCAAGGCAAGTATGCCGATATAATGTGCAATGCCCCTTCCCCTACTTTTCTATCGTAAGTACACTATACCTTTAACAGAGGAAAGTCAGGGATTTTCTTCAGTCCTAGCCCCCCCCCCCCCCCCCCCAAACAAAAGGTAGGCTGAAAAGATGGTTCTTGCATATTCTTCGCATTAAATATGACATGGAACCAAGAAATACCTCGGCATCCCCCTGGACTTTAAGGCACACAAGCAGGAATTCCTTGCAGAAATTCAAGAAAAATCTCAGAGGAAAATGGCAGGTTCAAAGGATAGGTTGCTTATGCAGGCTGGGAAGGCAATTCCTATCAACTAAGTGACATCCACTCTATCTAATTTTGCAGGAGAACTTCCATAACTACCGGCAGGCCACCATGACAGTGTCTGGGAATCAACAGTAAACTTCTTTTGGGTGCACCAACAATGGTGGAAGGAAAATCCATTGGATAGGCTGGGACAAGCTCTGTCATTAAAAATTAAAGGGAGGATTCGGTTTCAAGCACCCCCACTTCCAAAATTTGGCTCTACTGGCAAGTTAACTTGGGACTGTATGGCAAAACCCTGATGCTCGGTGGTGCAAGACCTAAAAGGCTATCTAATTTCCTTCACCTGCCTTCCTGGAAGCGCGACTAGGCCATAGACCCTCGTGGTCATGGCACAGCATCCTTGCTGGGAGAGATGTGCTTCGCAAGGGGCGATATGGCGTATTAAAGATGGTTCAAAGGTGGGAATCTGGGAGGACCCATGGGTCCAAACAGGTTAGTTTTAAAATCCAAAGCCTGCAATGGGAAGGGTGTCATCTAATATGGGTTAGTGAATTGTTGGATGATCTGAGAGGATGGAAGATTTAACATACTGGAAAGCCTTTTCTCTAATCTGGATGTTTTAGATATTCTCAAACTCCGACCAAACGCAGTACTATATGAAGACTATTTAAGCTGAGGATAATCGGTGAATAAAGCCTTTACCGTGAAGTCAGCCTACCACCTGTTGCTAAATTTAAAGGACCAAGAGTCTGCACTGCTACCCTCTTTGTCCTCTAGTGGAGCTTACTGGCGAGTGAAACCAAGATATTTGGAAAATTGTATGGAATTCAAAATCCCTGCCCAAATGGTGTAGCAGTGGCAGCCTATCTACAGTCTAGAAAAGTCATTCCCCGCTGTGGTGCACCATTGGAGACGGTAGAACACTTGTTCCTTTCCAGCCCATATGCACATGCAATTTGGTCTGGATCGACATTGTCATATCTCATTCCTCACAATCAAGAGTTATCAGTGCCTGTATGGTTGAAGGATGGAAATCTCTGTTCTCCTCGGATAAATTTGCTGCAAGAGAGCTATTTAGTTTTGCATCCTTTATATGCTGGGCGATTTGGCTTTCACAAAATGACTTATTCTTCTGGAAGATTTCTATGCCCCCGCTGAAGTTGTTGGAAGCAGAGTTCATAAACTGTTCTGTGAATTCTGGTCTGCCACCAATCTTCCCTCCAGCTCTCTCCAGCACCCCCCCCCCAATCTCGCGGGATGGTCACCCCTAAGGAAGTTTGGGTTAGAGTTAAACTCCTATGCATCTTTCACTTTGGGTAACTAATGGGGTGTTAGAAGCTTATTGGAAGAAATCATCTTGGTGCCACTGTATTCGCCATTTCAGATTTTGTGTTGATCCCATTGGCGCTGGTAGGGAAGTGGATGCAATTTTGGATGGGGTTCTAATGGCGGTTGGTCAGTGTTTCTTTTGCCTGGTCATTGAATCAGACTGTTGTATGGCGATTGATGCTCTGGACTCAGGCTGCACTGATCTTATCTATCTTAACTCCTTGGTTGAAGAAATCCTCTCTGTTTCAGCTCCCCCCCCCCTGCCGCAGGTTGAATTTTCCTTTGTTCCAAGTTGGTTAACTCTCTTGCTGATTCCCTTGCCTTCAAAGGCACTTCCACGCAGTCCCGGATGTCTTGACCTGTGATTTGTCCATGGCTCCTTTCCTCTACGGGAAGGAGATGCATGGTTGCAACCACTCTGTTTCTGAATAAAGTCTCATCCCCCATCCCATTTTTTTATTTAAAAAAAAAAAAAAAAGAAAAGCAAAAAAAAAGGGCGGTCGGCCTCCTTATCTTTTTGGAAATTTATTTTCATATAAGTAATGTCATATTTTAGTCTGTTACTAATTAAATTACTGCAAAGAGTGTACAATAAGGCAGCAACCACCAGGCCCCTAAAAAAAGCTTGGACGGCTAACTGGTGCCTTGGCAATGCCTTGACAACCATGGCAAAGACAATGTTGAGATGGATGAGTGGTATAACAAGGAAGATAAAGGAACGATCATATTGGAGCTGATTTAGAAGTAGCTCCGGCACATTATAACCTATGAGAGAGTTATAAAGGTGGAATGACCATGTCCAACAGAAGGCCTTTGGGTGCTCCAATCTCAAGGAATGATTTAATTCAGATTGAAGGAACTATAAGATCCAGGGGCAGACCTAAAATAAACTTGGAGAAGTGGTAAGGGCAGACATGCATAACTTAGGCAATGTGTTATCACCTCCACAAAGCTGATTGGAGGAAAAAGATTCATGTACCCAACCCCTTTTAGTTGGGAAAAGGCTGAGTTGTTATTGTATCATCTTTTGGAGGTTCATATAAATTTTAGAGTTTTTTTTACTGGTGCCCACTTGAGTGGGGGGGGGGGGGGACTCTAGGCACCCCCCTTAAGTGGGAAAAAAAAATTGCCAGTTCTCCAATTCCAAAATTATTGGTTACCCGTTGTTAGACATTTTGTTAAGTAATTCAAAATTTGAAAGGACCCTAATGCCCTTAAGGGAGTGTCATGACCAAATTACCCTCCCTACACAAACCTTTGGTCTTCCTACACCTCACTAAGAACTGCCCACCACTGCTAGAAACAGCCCAACCTGTCTCCTGCTGGCAACCACTGCCCCCAACTTTCCCCCCACCAGAAATCACCCACCACCGCCGGTTCCTCCAGCATATTTGTTGGTTAAATGGCTACCAAGAGCTACCATCACAGCCCGACAGATGTAATTCTCCAAAGCAATCAGTTTAATTCCTTTGAGTTCTCTCTGCTTCTCTTTCTCCATAATTTCGTGAATACCAGGATCAACAATATAGATTAACTGATTCCCCCAAGCATGTACGGCAACCCTCCTCATTTCAATCCCTTGTTCAATCGAAACCCACTTCGAACAATTCAACAAAGACAACAATGTGGATGAATCCAAATCTCTTTGCCTCTTCAAACACATCAGATGACTGAGGAGACTGAATTCCCCATCTTCTTTTGTTCATCCTCTCTTTCCTGCACCATATCGACCCCTGCCTCATCCTCTCGATTCTCGGGTTGTTGCTCAAGTAATTGTAACGGAATCAACGGATCCCGATGCGATGGATCACAGAAACTAGAATCAATTTGTAATGTGATTGAATCATTGGCAATTAGCACCCATGGAACCATAGGCAAGGAGTGAGATGGGTGAAGTCCTAACGGGAGACCCGATTGTGCGTGCGATTGATCCATAAATAAATAAAACCTCAAAATATTCAAACTAAAGCCTAATCACACCCCAATTTGTTCAAAAGAAAAAGAAAGATAATTGCAAACAGAGGTCCCATAGAATAAAGAAAAAACCTTAGAGAGCTATACTGCTAGAAGGTGGGGCAATCGTTGCCAATAGGGGCGAAGGGGTGGGCGGTTTCCGGTGGTGGTGGGTGGATTTCAGCAAAGTGTAGGATGAAGATGGGCAAAGGGAGAATCCCTCTTAGGTGAGGGGAGGGTAATTTGGTCATAACACCCCCTTATGGACATTAGGGTCATTTCAAATTCAAATTTGAATTACTTAATAGAATGTCTAACAGTAGGTAATCAATAATTTTGGAATTGGGGAACCAATAATTTTTTTCACTTAAGGGGGTTCCTAGAGTTTCACCCTCACTTAAGTGGGTCACTAGTAAAAAACTCTAAACTTATTTTCACATTCGAGACAACAACAAAAAAAAAAAATGCAGTCACAGTGATGCAATGGGATCATCCGGACCAACATAAACCAAAGCATGAAGTGGACTAGGTCCAGACAGTGATTATGCCAAATAGTGGACTTGATTCAGCCCACATGGACTTAGTTGATCAATTAATGAGAAATTTATGTTACGGTCCCCTCAATAGGGACTAAACACGAGTTGGGTCCCTAATGTCACTAAACTTGCATCTAGGTCCATACATCATCAAAGGCCATTTGAAACCACAAGTAAAATTCGAATTTTAAAGTTAGTATGACCAAATTACCTCTTATGTTAAAATGACTCAAATGCCCCTTAAATTAAATCCTCTTTTCGAAGTTGAACCCTAAACCTATAGTTACAATTTTACCACCTAGTATCCTATTTTCAAAAACCAAAAAACCATACAGGTGGGTGGGTGAAGGGATTCCCACTTCACCCTACCAAAAATCACCCACCATCGCTAGAAACCTCCACCCACAAAAAAGAAAATTTCCAACAATGCTCACCATGAGCACACCCTCTCTCCTTCAAAAAATCTTTAGTTCAAAACCCCCTCCTAAATGGCAAACAAACTCTCACTTCTCACAGCCGAATGAGAGGTACCACTCGCAATTCTGCACACTATTGCCCCCGTGGTATTTGCCTCAAAATGCAGTCCAAAGTGCTTTCAAGGGATTAGCCGTTCTTGTCTTTACACACCTCTTGTCTCAGAGAGAACAAGGTTCAACCAAACTCAAAGTGACAATCAGCTCATCCGAAGAAAATTGTTATAATTTTACTTCTTAAAAACCCAAGAGGATTCTGAGAATCGCTAACCTCTAATTTTCACTTTCAATACTCAGATCAGATGGTTAAATCTGAGAATCAAAGGAGTGTTATTGCTGCTCTGGATAGCTTTTTTGAGCTTTTCTGACGCTCCATTTGTGTGCATTTTCTGAGGGACATGGAGCCAGAGAAGGGGAAAATGGGTTGCTGGGATTTATGTTGCCTGAGAAGGAAGAAGCTGAGAACCACGACAGCATTTTAGTGGAGTCGTTAGATTTTTATTTGAAACATTGAGATCGAACACCCTACAAATTGTAGCCTAAGCAGTTTTCTTTTTTGGGTGCGTGATTTCCAGCAGGGCTAAAGAAGAAGATGTCACCTATATGGTTTTGAGAATAAGGTATGGGGAAATTTTGTGATTTCATTTCTTTTAATTTAAGATGAGGGTTTTATGGTCATTTCATGTCTGACGAAAACACCCATGTGATGGTGTTAGTTTCAGCTGGACCCGGATGTAATTTTAGCGACATTAAGGACCCAACCCGAGTTTAGACCTTATCAAAGGGACCCTAATGTAAATTTCTCTTCTGTATTTGTAATAAGCAACCAAATACAGAAGTTTGATTAGGATAAGAGTTTCCTACTCAGAATAGGATTTATTTTTATGCTTTCTATTTAAACATTCTAAGAGCCAAACCAAGAACTCCACCCCCAACACCCCCCCCTCAAAAAAAAAAAGACTTAAGATCTGAATGAAACCAAATTTGCCTTGCGCATGGAACTGTGTGACTCAGTCTTGAGTGAGAAGCAGAACCCAGTGGGGGAGGCCTGAGTTACATATCGGTTGGATTTTCAGTTATGGCTTGCTCTGTGATTTTGTTCCATTCACATTAACAGATCCAAAATTATATATAGAGATTAGCATCTGCTGTTTAAATTACCAGCAATATCTTTTTATAGAATTGGCAAACCCCCTGTTTCTGGAACCTATTTACAGCCTGAACTTGACCAGGGTTTGAGAGATAGGCCCTGCTTCTGAAGTCACTTTTCTGAGAATTCCAAAATTTAGATTTAGATCTTTAAACTCACTCCTAATCCTACCATCTGATTGCTATAATATTTTTTGAATCAAATTTGAGTATTAAACGGTCCAAATTTCAGCCCATTCCAATGGTCTGGTTTGATTTTATTTAGGTTTTCCAGTTTCAGGTTCGCAGATTCAGATTTCTTATTTTGAAAATTACTTCAAATATAATACTTGGATCTCCCCCATATTTTGAAGGGCTCTTATTCCTACACTTCTTTGAATATTTCCTAAAATCTTACCTTCATCTGAGAAGGATAAAATTTCTGTTAATCCACGAGTTGATTATCTGAGTTGGCTTTGCCTGGGATTGTAGCTAGAGAGATCATTCTTCCAACCCCCCCCCCCACCAACTTCCGTTCATATTTTAGCTTTGGTTAGAGGCTTCACTCCTAATCCATCATCTATAAATAGACACATTTCCAACATTTTGAATGTCACATAGCATACCAAGTACCCCCAAACTGTTCTGCCAATCCTATACGGAATGAGTTTGCATACATTCCCCCACCTTCAAGGCAAAAAAGAATTATTTTGCGTGTACTCTATGAGAAGTATCGAACTCAAGTAGAAATTGTTGATGTGACAAATTATTATCTTAATTGCTCCAATATCCTCCGTTTTATAAACCATTAACAAGGATAAATGCATGGAAAACGAAATGAGATTTTGGATACCTGAATTTCTGGTTCAGCAACAACATATCGTTTAAGTAGTTTGTTTCCAAATGCACGAGACACAGCCAGAATGCCCTGAACACGCCAAGTTCCTGGTTAAATCCAACCGCAGGGTAAGAAACTATAGGAGAAGTTTTATAAATGAATACATTATATCAGGGTCTGCCTGAAAAGAAGCTTAATCCAAAAATGAGTGAGCTGAAGTTTGCCACATGGCACATAACCTCACACAGTGATTTTCATGCCTAATGTCCTAAACCTGAAGACTTGAACTCCATAAAAATTTCGACATTCAGAAGAGCTGGGAGAAGGGGGGGGGTGTGGAGGAAGCAAGAGGGAGGAAATATACTGACCTACCCATCTGATGTCCCCTCCTGCCTGTTCAATCCTTTTGCGTTCATCAGATCTATCAGGTTTGTGATCAATTGACAGCGGGATAGCTGCAGTAGAAAAAAATAAATTACCCAATAAATAGAAAATAAGGAAATTTTACCTCTAGATTCATAAGACCCAAGAAATCAACAGTCATAAAGAAGTACATGCCTACACCAGAATAAAATATAGAACACTGATGACATACCAGTTTCATCCACTCTTAATCACCAGCTGACTATACAGAACAGAAAATTAACAAGAAATAACAAGATCAAGGATCATGAATCCATATGACCATGCAATGAATGTATCATGCAAAAGAAGTATGTTATACAGCTATAGCCACAGTTGTGAATTTGTAAATAGAGCCCAGGCTAAGTAAGCCTAAGAATTCAAGGTATCAAGGAGGATTAAAAGAGCAGTTCAAGAGTTCAACATCTGAACTCACAGCCTTACTTTCAAGACTAAGTCCTCAGTATGCTGTTTGGAATTGCATGGTAAGGCAATTGGACCAATAAAGGGAAAACGTTCTAGAGTAGGCACAGACCTTATATCCAGGGAACAATTGGTATGGCTAGATTGAGAGTGGTAAAGTTCTTTATTTTAAGGCTATGACATGCATCCAGAAGCCCTAGAGTTAATCCACACCCTGTTTGATCCAGAGGCTATTGACAATATGGGATTATAATTGAACTGTGAAGTGAATCCTATCCCATACACTTACTTATCGGTCCCCAATTCAACCCTCTCTGGTTTGCAATTCCACTCATAGGAATGGAGTATAGACTACGTCATTAGGTAAGTAAAAACCTTTTCACTGGGAAGCTCTGGTCACAAATGAAATGCGCATCCTTCCCAAGCAGACTTGGCGAATCAAGCAAGGTTTAAAGACCATAAAAAGAACAAACTTCCGTTTTACTAGTTGGATCTGCTTGATTCTTTCTATTCTGTTTAGAAGAAGAGGGATTAAGTAAGTAGTTTATTAGATGTAATGGTAGTCACTTCTAGGTTAAGTTAGTTTTGCTAATCAGCTGCTTCCTTTATCTTAAACTTCCTATCTTTGATAGTTGCCATATTGTAAAGGATCTCTGATGTAGACCACGATCCAAGGTTAGGGTTTGTATTGTAATTCCCTAGAGGAGATGGCTGCCTAGGAGTTTCCAGCAAAGTAATGGATGATTTTAAGGGTTTTCTCACTGTCCAAGCCTCCTGGAAGTATAGTTTCAGATCTGAATTCTAAGAGTTGAAATTCAGATTTGAAAATTGAAGTCCTAGTGCAACTGGGATTCGGCTAGGGTTTTGGGGGAAGTTCTAGGGTTGCTGGTTCTGCAAATTAGAGGTGCTGTTGTTGATACACTGTAGTCCAGAACAGGTTTAGAAAGGTAGGGATGGGTTTTGAAGTGTGGGGCTGCCCCTGGTGGTGGCCATGGAGTCTGTGTCAAGAATTGAGTGGTACATGTGGGGGGACAGCAGTTCCGCTTCTTTAAGGAGACTTCTGGCACTTCTTTTGGAGGAAGCTTCTGACTGAGTGAAAGGGGCCTTCTATCTGATTTGGCCTGAACTGTAGAGTCACTCAAAGTGTTGCCTCCATTGGTAGGACCTCTTGTGTTGGTTCTTCTGGCTTTAGCTCTTCATGGACTGGAGGGACTTGATTTCTTCAGTCTAAGGTGAAAGACTAAGACTGTACTGATGTGCTTAGCTGGCTCGTATCTTCTTGATCTCAGCTGGTAGGTTTAGTGGTAACAGGACAATTACATGACCACTGTGCCTAAACTGAGATACATTCTCTCTTCTCCTAGTGGTGACATCATTGTCATGCAACCAACTCCAGCCAATTACAATGTCACTCACCCTCAAAGGAATTACATCACACCAGATTTCGTCAGAGTAAACATGAAGACTGATAGGCACTAAACATCTCTGAGAGACTTCTAGCCTATCACCATCCAAAAAGAACACATGGTAGGGGTGGGGATGCTCTAATTTCGGATTGGCCTTTTTACAAAAACATCAGACACCAGGTTGACATTACTGCCACTATCAATGAGCACCCCGCCTGTACGATTACCTGCTCTGACACTTGTGTAGAAGGGACAACTCCTCTTCCAATCTTCATCTTCGGCTTCAGATTCAATAGTAAATTCTTTAGAAAGGGAATAATATCCATATTTTATATGCCCTCTATGGAATAATATCCTAACAAGTAACAACCTTGCTCACCATTCATCACACCCAGATCATAGTCCAACACATCAGTTTCAAAGAACAACCTACCATAGTGTTCAGAATCCATGACAAAGGATAGGACTGATGTCTTTTATGGTGCCATCATCCTTTGAAGTGCAAACTTTCATCCACTACCCAGGCTTTGGACCTCCAGCATAAAACACTGGCAGGGTTTCCATTGCTCAAAGTGGATGAACTAAGTTAGTAAAGGTGGAGATCTAAATGGACATGTTGGAAGAAATCGTAGACTATTGAAAGACATGAGAAGGAGATTCAATTTTAGAATTTCTTGTGCCTTATGGATTACAGTTACCAAACACATACTTTGACAACTAGTAACATAAAAAGTCGCAAAAATAGTATTTTTAAGAGATTTCTTTCTAAGATATGTTATTATGTGAGGTCATACAAAGGGCAAATCTAACCACACAACATAGGTTAGCGGTCATAGACATGTGACTTAAAGCACCAAATATTATATACTAGTGAATTGGTCAATTGAGGAAGGTGGGACTTTTAGTAAACTCCATCAATGCTAGTGTGATAAAGTACAACCAAACCCCACCCCCCCCCGGTGCACGCAGGGATAAGAGAAGCTTCATTAAGGAGGAAAGCACGAGAAGCAGCAGCAAAACCACAGCTACTTTACAAGATCAACAAAGCAAACCACACTCACAAAAACCAAACTTCACACAGGGAAACCATTCTCATGTTGGAACAACCCCCAGATTTCAGCTTAGGTAGATAGTTGGCCAACACATTTTCCACCCTTAAGAGTCCACTGAAAGAATGGTCCCACCTTTCCATGTAGAAGTCCCTCCAGCCTCAAGCATAATTATGAACACATTCATTCATAATAAAGACTTTCTGACTCTTTTTCATAAAATTGCATGCTTTGATTTTTGTTCTTTTGGCCAGGGGTATGCGATTGTCCGGGCAGGAGTCGCATTCCTCCTTTGACCAGAAGGTAATCAAACGCTTGTTCGGCCTTGTTTATGTCGAAAGTGACGGTTTTTCAATTTTTAAGACTATATATAGATGTCATTCTTTTGAATACAACAACAACAATAAGCCTTGTCCCAACTAAATGGGGTCGGCTACATGGATTCTTGCCCTCCAATCAGTTCTGTTCGAGGCCATGCTAGATACAAAGCCTAAGCTATACATATCCTTTCTCACCACTTCTCCTAAGGTTATCTTAGTCTACCCCTAGCTCTTCTAGTTCCTTCAATATGGATTAGATGTCATTCTTTTGAATAAGTGTTGAATAATTAGTTCTTTCATACACATTCACTAAACACTCACAAGAGCACGTCTTCACGAAGGCAGCTTACCAGAACCACTCCTACAAGCAACAACCCTAGAATCTCCCACATTTGCAACAAGCAGCCGATCCCCTAGCAGTACAGCTGTTGATGCAGTTGAGCCAGAATCCTTCTGTTGGCCTGTTTCTTGATTCAGGTAATCAGTATCCGTTTGTTTAAATGCTTCAACTGCAGTCAAGGACTTCATGTTGTTAAATAAACAACACAAGTTGCAACAAATAGTAGAGGTATCACAGCCACAAAAATCACTGAAAATTCACCAACCACAGACCAATTGCTGACTTTGTGTCTTTGATAAAATCAGGATGACTGCACACATTCTTGAATAGATTGTTTTTGAGATATTCTGCAGTTCTAGAACCTCCATGACCTAAATTGGATCACAAGGAGAAACCAAGTCAGAAGAATAGGTAACCAAGTACAAATAAGCCTTATCCCACCTAATAGGGTTGGCTGCACAGATCCTCTTTCACCATCAAATTCTATTCAAAGCCGTATAAATGAAGCTAATAGATTATGATACCCAGATATGACAAGATACAGCATAAGAGACTGTCTTAAAATCCTCAACCGAACATGCATGAAATTTTGTAAGTTGGGTCAATCAAAGGGAGAATAGTAATGTAGAGTATGGCATAAATCCCAATTTAACACATCCAAATTCGATGACTACTAAGTTGCACAGATCCTCTTTCACCGTCAAATTCTATTCAAAGCCGTATAAATGAAGCTAATAGATTATGATACCCCGATATAACAAGATACAGCATAAGAGACTGTCTTAAAATCCTCAACCAAACATGCATGAAATTTTGTAAGTTGGGTCAATCAAAGGGAGAATAGTAATGTAGAGTATGGCATAAATCCCAATTTAACACATCCAAATTCGATGACTACTAAGTTGCTCAGGAAAGAAGTGAAAGACAGGTTTTGCAGGGCCAGGTCAAAAAGGACAGTTGAAGCAAAAGCCTGGTCCCTTTGTGACATATTACAAGTCAGACAGAAGATCAAACTCCACCAAAGGAAAGATTAGGCCATTATCAGTTGGATCGTCTTCACTTAAAAAGATAACAAAAGACAGATATTATCACAACATTTGAGGCATACCATCAAAAACACCAAAAAATGCAACCATCTGGCCATCAACTTCTGAAATTCTTGTCTCATAAAAATCCTCCATCGATGTCCTTTTGCCCTTAAAACTGGAATACCCATAGCTGAACCTTCCGCTTGGATTACCAGTGAGGAGGCTGTGGAGTTAACATATTATTTCAGTGAAGATAACACACTACTTGAAATAACTATTCAGCAAAAAGAAGACTTAGATGAAATCAATGAGTTGTGTTTCAAGAAAGTTCTAGAAGCATATAGTCTGAGCAGATTTATAAAAAGATAACAGAAGAGGTTAACATTGATGGCCAGCAGACACCTCAAACTGATAGTCATTATTTCTTTTCTTCTTCATCCAAGGATACAAAAGAATTAGAATAGTTAAGATGATGATATGCTCATTTTTTAGATATAGATGAGGGAAAGAAATGCAGATACAGAATATACTTTTTTATGAGACAGAAACAGCAAAAGTTGGCCAATTTTAAAATAATAATATACAAAATGCAATTAAAAAAATAAAATAAATGGTACACGGAATGAGAAAGGGTGAGATGGATCAGTTGCAACTATAAGATAGAAACAAATGCATATGCACGATGAGCCAATGTTAGCATCAAAATATGACAAACCAGAAGTTGAATGATTTGTCATGCAAAATATAGGCCAATCTCTACCCAATGGAATAAAATAAAAGAAACAAAATGTTTAACTGATGATGGCCCTATTGAGACAATAAGAAGACAAAATGCTTATAAAATTTTTTTGAAGATGTTCCACATGTTAGGTGCTTGAAGCTCAAAGATAGAGTTGAATATATAATAGGAAGCTCCTTTAAGATTTTTATTAGTGCAGTTACATAGATAAGTTAAAAGCAATAGGCAGACAAGATAATTGCCAAATTAGAACCACCGAAATTTAGTCATTGGAGTAAATGGCTAAATGTGTTCGTTATTACTCTTTCTTCTTCCAACTGCTTCAAAAATCAGAACAACCAAAAACTTTTCTGAACGAGGGTTATCTTTTCTTGTGAAAAATGCAGCAAACTAGTCTAGACAGCTCAACACATAAATCAGGTAGCAAAGGTATCCAGACAACTAGAATACAACATAGTTTCTCATATTCATAGTGCTAAACTCTATGATATTGTGAGTTATATTTCTGCGGAGAAAAGCATAAAATAGTGAACAAGACAAACCAATCTCGCAATCATATAAGCTCCACTATTCTATTTTTTGCTTTTCAATACTCCACCTTGTTTTAATAAAGAGCTGCTATTTCGATAATCGATAACTTAGCATAAACGGTTACAAATGAATAATCCGGTGACGGGACAATTTGCTCATCTTGAAAGAAGAGAAGTTTTTCTCCCAAGCTCTATACTATACTCCAAGGCAAAGTATAACGAACTAATCAAAACGAAGGAGAAGGGGAAATGCCGTAATTCAAGCCTAACTCTGAGGAGTGCAGGAAAATTATCAACGGGAAGATATGAACAAGAACAGGTGATGACCCACCGCTGAAAATCAAATTAAGCAACAGGACAGATTCACATTCTAACTCAGAACAACAAATTGATCGTCTTTGATCATGAGGGGGAAAACGAGGTTGACCTGATTCCACCACCGTTAAAGAATTGATAAGGATCCCAGGAAAGATTCATGAGTTCAAAATCCGGCGAAAGATTCATGTGTTCAAAATCCGGCACTAATGTTGCTGTAGTTCGTGTTTCTTCTTCGTCCCCAGCGGAATAGTCACCGGAGGAGAGAGTGAAGAAGGCAAGAGGGAGGTTAGTAAAGCATACCTTCCATATTCCTCTTCTATTTATAATTAATTATTAATTATACGCCGTTGGATATATTCTGATTTACGGATTTACACCTCCACTTTTATTGTTAACACCGCTTCCGTTTCGGGTAGGACGTTTCCGCTGGATTGACATCCTCAGCAATTCCCGCCTCCCTATGAATTTTTTATAATTCTTATTTAGGATTGCGGCTCATAAAATTAATGGGTCAGGTTTGACTCAGTACCCATAAAATTATTTAAGTAATTTTCATATGCACCAATCAGACCCTTGGGTGAAACTAGATGGAAGCTCTAGAATACTCACTCAAACCCATCAAAGGTGTTGAATCTGTTTTCACCCAAGGGTCTGATTTGAATCTCTGCACATAAACTTTTTCTTTTGTTTTGTAGGTCTATTTATGGATCTGTTCATAGTTTGCTAAGTCATATAGTTTCAATACAATGTATTACTTGAAGTTCATTGGTTTTCCTGTGGATAACATGATACAAATGAACCATACAAGTTTGTTTTGTATCTTGTATGGTTCATTTGTATCATGATTTTCATGATTCAATGCTCTATTTTTATTTTTTTTTGGTTTGCCTACTCCGGTTTTCTAAACCGGTGGTTCGACCCGCGTGAACCACTTGGCTATGGTGTGTGAGTCTCCTAGTGGAGATTTTTTGCATCCACAAGGATTCGATACCGGAACCTTGCTTAAGCAAACCAAGCTGCTTACCACTTGGACCAACCCCGTTGGTGATTCAATGCTCTATTTATTGATTCTTTGGCATCTATACGACACCCAATTTCTACTTTTTATATTTACCTAGAGATATTAATAAGTGATATTTGAGCTGTCACAGTTTAAAACAACTACAGATTTAAAAAAAAAAAAAAAAGAGTACTACTACAGTTTTTAGATGACATTTAAAACGAGCACCTCAACTTGTTTTCTTGGGGAGTTAAAGATGAAGAAATATCAACAGCTCACTCATCCCTAATATTCCCTCCTTGGAGAGGTTTGTGAGAGAGAGTTAAGAAATGAGCAAATTCAAAGGAGACAAGTTTTGGAGGGAATGTTTCTTTGGAAATTCAAACTTGTATTTATAGATTTTAGCCCTGAATGATCGTTCACAATTGTTAGATTTATTCGAGCACATGTGTTGAGATCATAAAAATCGTTGAACTTAAGATATGGGTATCAGAATCATTTTAAAATTTCAATTTTATTTGAAACTTACTAGTGATCTACTACGGTCATTAACAGAATGGCCTTTGTGGTTTCTGAAACATTAGTGGGTTAAATAACACCATGAACAAGCCCCAACTTATGAAATTTCTTTTTCTCCTCTCTGCCCCTCACAACTTTTAAAAATTTCTTCGATTTCCTTCTCAAAATTTTGATATTTTCCACTGATCCTCTTTCATTTGTGAAATATCAAGTAACCCCCATTGGAGAAAAATTTTAACCCTAAAGATAATGGGTAGAAAATTCTGTGTGTTGTGTGAAAATATCGGTGCTTGGCTCTTTCGATGTTAAATCTTGACTCCACCCCCTGGCGGAAGATATACAATTTTTACCCACGTGTCCAAAAACTTTGAACTTAACATCCCCTTCAGAATTGTCTTGGTCTTTTTTTTTGTGTGTGTTTTTTACCGTTTCCTCGAAGAGATTTATTAACAAAATGTTTAGGTATCCGGGTAGAAAAGGTTATGGTTAACCCGTGGATTAGGTGGTCCCAAGTTTACTACCACGCGGTTTTGGTAGCCCCCATATCTCGTGTTCGAATCCCCTCTCTCCTCTATTTATCACATTTGACAATTATGTGCTCTTTAACTTGAACATTGGACCGCTACCGGCTTGTGTCCGGTAGTGGGAAGGGATCACAAAGAGCTCCTGCTAGACTAGCCGTGAGCCCATGGAAAACCCTGGCTGGCCAGTGACTTTTAAAAAGTCAAATCATGTGAATTTGCCTTTCCAAAGCTGATTATCAAATGCAATGAGACTGAGTGAAACTCAAGGATCAAATTTTAAATGGTTTTGAATTAGTAATGTTGTCTCTTAGTGTGATGATTATAACTTGTTAGACAAGTTTATTTTTTTTAGTATGAAAATATTCATTCGGTTTCCTTCAATTTTTGTTGCAACCAAATAAACCCACCGTCAAAGTTTGAACACTCACAAAGGGAATAAAAAATGTCATTATATTAACCCTTGACTCAAGTCAATACCAGTAGCAACACATGTTTATACAAAGGTCTCATATGCTTTTCTCCTTTCATAGTTGCAGCTTTGTTGGGGCCAGTTGAACTAGCACACCCAAATCTGCCTACCCAAGGAATCGCTCTTTGAAAGGATACACAAGCAATCAAAGACATTTGTGCAGGTGGACCAATTGAATTAGACTTTAAAGCACGAGGTTGGACTTTGAACACCAGAAGCAACACCTTTTGCATTCTTACAAATAGAAGTCACCTCACCTGCCGTAGATTTCAAACTAATACCAGCGAGCTCAACTCCTTCACAAGGTACAGCTTCACTACATGAGATGCTTGATCGCTTCCTTTGTGGGGGTCGTACCCTTGATGTTTCTGAACTTAATGTCTGTCAGCTTCACACGTGAAGGCTGTTGCATTGGGTAATGTCGACACATACCATTAGTAATCATGGAGACAATATAATTACATAATCGATCTTCAACTAAAAACATTAGGTAGAGTGATCAAGAACCCTTATTGCAAACTGATTGACCTACCTCTCTCCCACCAAACACAAAAAGGGATGGTTGTGTAAGAATACTTACACCAACCTAGCCAATGAGAGCTCACCCACGACCATACTTGATAGCCTTATTTGGTGGAGAGCGTCAATGTATTGATTTGATGAAATGAGGGCGGTTATGATAAGGTGCAATTGTGTTAAGACTTAGGAGAGAGATTGTCAAAGAGTCTATATTAGTTAAGATTGGGTAGTACTATCCCACAGGTGTGAAGTGTTATTTTTTTCCTATTTTTTTGGGCTTTTATTGAACTTACCTTAGAATCGCATTGTGCCTTGTCACAATATTGTTGGGTGACGATGATGGGATTTTTTACATCAGTCATGGTAATATCCTCAAATATAACATTAGAAACTGTGTTAGCTTCTGATGCTGGCCATGTTTTGATCCGAACGCCATTATCAGTACCAGTCAAGGTACAACCGGTCACCTTCAAACCGTTCACTGCCTTTTCACCTGGATACCTCCCGAGGCTTCCCAAGCTACAAAAGAAAGCAAAAAATAACATGATTAATGTCAACTGAAACAAGTCTCATCTTCCGTTTTTTCTTCTTTTTTTTGTTCGGGTGGGGGGGGGGTGTGGGGAGGAGGGGTGTGTTGGGGTGTGAGTGTGCCTAAACTTGAGCACAACCCTAGGAGCCCCTATATAAACCCAAGCCCATCACACCGCTGGTAGGGCCAACCTTACATTTAACCCTGCCCAGCCCAAGTGTAGTAGGTTTCCCAACAAAATTTTGGCCCTAACTCACCTTGGTTATGATGTGCCCATTAAGTCATGGAAAATACATTGCCCACAGGACCCTACTTGGGCTAAGCCCAAGCTTTAATGCACATAATTATCATGGAAATAGAAAAGCTTGTCACGGCCCATTTTATATTAAAGCCCGTATTTTAGTATATATGAAACCCATCCCACACCTAACATGAAGTACAGGCCCAGTCCAACCCTGTTTGCTCTCAGGCGGGCTTGGCGTAGTTGGGTTTTTCCTTGACACCCCTATATTATTTTAGATCATCTAGACAAATCAGTATGGATTTCTACGTAAGTATTTAAGCATGATTATCTTGTAATATACCTGATGCCATGACCCGGTCCACATTTCACATTGGTGACGGCAATGTTGGAAGTTCCCGCTCCAATGGACACGCAATCATCGCCGGTTCCAATCTCACTGTCAGTAACGGTGATGCCGGACGAATCACCAATGTGCACACCATCAGTATTTCGACTCATACCGGGGGCTTGAATCTTGACATCTTTGATGGTAAAGTCACTGCATTGACTGACAACCATGTGAAATGCCTTACTATTAATACTAGTTATGCCGCTTAACGATCCACCGGTAATAGATGCCAATTGCAAGCTCTGCAACAAAAGCGAAAGACAAAGGGAAATAAGTATCAAGTCTCCAATTGTTCTCATGTAAAATTCCAATAACTCACAGTTTGGGCCATTTTGCAATTTGAATTGGCACTGTGAACACAACTTGTGGCCCAAGACTTTTCTCCTTGACCATTCAGAGATCCACCGGCCCCATTGATATTCAACCCGCTCAAACCTCTGAATGTAATCCATGCACCATCAGATCCTGAGGCTGGCGGAGCTATTAATTTACCACTTATCTCAACATGAGGAGATTTGCTGCAAGGACCGGCAAATGTGACTGTACCAACCAAGAAGTCTCCTTTTGGGACCAAAAGGGTAGATTGCGCCGAAGATTTACAAGCAGCAGCCCATGCAGCAAGGAATGCCTTACTATTATCCGTTTTCCCGTCAGAGACTGCTCCATGCTTGGTGACATCAAACACTGTACCCCCTGGTCCCGATGCTGATGATGGTGACGTACCATTTGGTTCCGGTGTTGCTGATTGTTTTTTATCATTTGATTTGAGAAGCCGAAACTCAACGGTTCTGGCTTCACCCTCCCATAAAAGGAAGCATAATAAACAAATTAACATAAGATCCGTGCTTGAGCCCATTATTAATTTCCCCTCGCCAAATAAAAATAAATAAAAAATGTGAGCAAAACTAATGAGCTGGGATCAAGTAGAACCTTGGACCTTCTTTGGGACAAGAGGCTCAAGTGATCCCAACTCCAATGGATATCTGGTAGACTTGATTCAAGTTGTAATGCTTGTGGGTTGATTTGAAATTTATACCATGATTTTTCATCCTAATTTTGGCAAAATTATTTCAACCTGATAAATGGGAGAGAGAATTCCCTTCAACTTACTATTGTTGTAGATTATAATTTTGCGGTTGAAAATCGACATCCAAATATGGATTGGTTGCCCTTTTCGTTCGGAAGAAATAGAATTAAGAAGGAAAACGTAATATATGTTTTAAGGATTTGGATCCTCCACAGTGCTTAGCGGTTCACCAATCCAATCGACAACAAAGACATTGCCTTGTATAGCACTACATGTGAAACAAAGATCTTGACTGTCCAATGCGTGACCGCTCAACCTTAAACATAAAAGAAGTCTTACCCATGCTTAGTATTTTATTATTCTGTTTTAGTGAATATCGGTATCTTCTTTCTCTTGGTAAAAAGGAAGTCCAACACACTCTCAAAGAAACAAACAATGCTGCAAACCCTCTTGCAAGGTAAGCTTTAAAGCATGGTGTTTCTTTCTTTGATACTCCCCACCCCCTCTCCCCCCATAAGAAAAAATTATCATAAGAAGAAGAAAATTTGTTAACTGGTCAATTTTTGATTGACAATTCTTGATGTGTTGTGGTGGATTTAAGTTTAGATAAACTCACTTTACTCCTGAAAAGAAAATAAGAGTGATGGTTTGATATTTGAAAGTACGACGGTTGGCAAAATTTGTTCCATGGGCGCCTCACGACAAGATTTGGGTTGTGGTTCAAGGCCCAACTAGTCAAGTAGTAGCAGTTGGTGATCCCTTCCCACCTTTTTTTTTTTTTTTTGGTGAAGGATCCCTTCCCACCTAACTAAATTGGATCAAGTAAAATTATATCTACACGAAAAACTAGGCATTCCACAACAAGGAGAATATAAAGAGAACATCTGATTCACCAAAAAAATAGTATGACAAGTGACGATATCAGGGGAACCTTTAAACATCCCATTAGCTTAATTGGCATTCAACTTGGAGTACGGATCGTCTCCCCTCATCTGTGCTCTCCCGACGGTTTTTTACCACATAATACAGGGGCCCCCACAAGGTGATGCGTTCCAGTTTTTAAAATTTTTATTTTATTATTTTTTCCACTTGTTGGCTCCTAGGAGTGTCAATTTGTTGCCCGAACCATTAAAATCGAACCGCACCGGCCCATTATAGCCCGAACCAACCCGAACCAAACCTTAATGGGCTGTGTTTGGGCTAAGGGTGGCAGACCATAATGTCTTGGATTGGATTCGAACACATTTCCCTTATAATTTTCCTATACTCTCCCTTCCTTGAAACATGGTGTTAATATTCGTGAACTTCCGGACGAACAGTTTGTTTTCGTCAATAATATTAGGGTAATCTTCATCAGGACCCCCTGAGGTTTGGTCTATATCATTTTGAGTTAAAAAAAAATTGAGACTTTGCATCTGCCTTCCTTGTACTATATAAAAAATCAATTTAAGGACAAATTATCACTTCGATGACGAATTTGCCCTTATTATTTTTCTCTTTCTTTTTTTAATTTAAATTTTTATATTTTTATATTTTAAGGGGTTAAAGTTTATTAATTTACAAAATCAGACTCTCCTTCATTACCCAATTCCCAAATCCCTGGTTCTACCAATTCTAAATCCTTAGTTTTCAAATCCTAGTTGAAGATTAGGAAATGAAAATTAATGGGTGAAACGTAATCTCCAACTCGTGAGCAAGAGGTGTTTGTGTTTTGGGCTTAGAGAGAGAAGAGAGCCCAAAAGATGGAATTAAGGTACTTACAATTTCTACTGCTGCTGATGTTGTTTGCTCTTCACAAGTCCTCCGTTTCAGGTATTCATTCAAACCTAAATCCTCTCCAGTTCTTCCACCTATTTGAAATTTCATTAGAGACCCGAGACCCTCATTTACAACTAAATTTTAGCTTAGCCTGTATGATAAGCAGAATTTGAGACGCAGGTTTTTGTCCTAAAAATAGTGATTAAACAAAGGATTATCCAGCACTCTATAGAATATCTACTTCTACGATTTAAACGTAATCGTAAGTTCTTAGAGAAAGTCATTTCACCTCCTCTGCCAGAGCTCGTAGAGACTCCTCCGATCACTCAAACCGATGTCGCGAAGCAGCAAAAATAAAAAATAGTAGTAAGAAAACAACAAAATTCTAGGGAAACAATCTGGAGATCTGTTCACTCAACAAAGATCGCAACCGTAGCTCGTACGATCTCATCGATCGTATGCCATACCTCTACGTGCGCGTGCTCAAGGCCAAATGCACAAATGCAAAAGCTGATTCCTCCTAAATGCCCGGTGAAATGATGCAAGGTGATACTGACTTTCTCCAATATGAAGAACTCAAAGACATGGTTGCAAACTATAAGCTGGAAGAGGTCTTTCAAGGGATGCAAATCCTAGTTGGAGATTTCGTTTCACCCATTAATTTTCATTTCCTAATCTTCAATTAGGATTTGGAAAATAAAGATTTAGAATTGGTAGAACCGGGGATTTGGGAATCGGGTAATGAAGGAGGGTCTGATTTTGTGAATTAATAAAATCTAACCCCTTAAAATGTAAAAATAAAAAAGATTAAATTAAAAAAATAATATAATAAGGGCAAATTCGTTGGGTCGACGCGGGAGTTTCGAATTTTGTTTTTGCTTCATTCTTCCTCGTTTGTCGGTGCGACTTTGGTAAATCCCTGCCGGTTCGTCTTCCTTCCTCTTGTGCTAGCGAGACGTTGGTCTTTTGGGTTCGGTTTCGTGTCTTGTCCAGCAAGAGAGATCTGCGATGAGAGATAGCTTGGAGAAGAGAGAGGTGCGAGGAGAGGGCTGAAACCAAACTTCCCTTCTGCGAGAGACAGAGTTATGCAACATCAATTTCTTACAGTAAGTTTTCTTCATCGTCGACTCCATTTTTCTCCCTTCAAGATCGACTATTATTTTCTTCATCTTCGGATTACCATTATTATATATGTATTTTGACTGTCGTTTCAGTCACTTGACTGCTGTTTTGATTTGATCGAAATGACTTAGATTGTGGGTTTATTTTAACACATCGTACTTACATGGTCATCGTTTCATGTTGTAGTACTCTTTTTTTGGGTAGGAATTGGTTCATCTTGTTTTAAGGTATTTGCTTTCCTGACTATCAACGTGAGATGCAGACCAGTCAAGGGAACTAATTTTTTCCAAAGCATTGTATTTTTTATGGTTCGAGACACTGGAACCTGCTAAATATGGTTTAACTATTTGAACACTGGTCGATATTGGTTGAAACAAATGACTTTCTCAACTCCATCCATATCTCTTCTTTTTTTCCTGCAAAACTGAGATGTCTCGGTGTTTCTGACTTTTCACCTCATATTCTGTGATGATAAGCATCAACGGTGCTAAGTTTTTAAATTTAAATTTATGGAGTTGCATATAAATGAGGAGATAGAAGATTTCCTTATAATTGATATTGTAAGACTAGAACCAAAACTGACCTAATCCCAAGAAGGATCGTAGCAAAACCTCCAATGAATAAGGAATCATATGATGGATCCAAGTTAACTATGGAACTTATATGAGTGAACAGTTCGCTGTTGAAGAAGCAGTTACAGGCCACAAATTTGCAACCTGGTCTAGTGACTCTGGCTGTGGCTTTTAGAACTATGGTTTCAGGACTGACTTATTCGCTACAGAATTCAACTTTACCCTATTTTCTTATACAATATTATAACTCTTGTATCTCCTTCAATCAAATGTTAGTAGATGTAAACTTGTAGTTTAGGTTGATTTGAAGAACAACTCCAAGTCTGTAGTGTGATTTTGATATTGAACACAGTCAGTGGAAATTGGAGAGCAACATCCTTTTATGTTCGTGTTTCCTTCATTTGCTAATGACATTGTCATCTAAATCTTAAACAGCAGGGACCCAAGCAAGAAGTGATGATTTTAATGAGGATCTGGTGAGCTGTAGCTCCAAGGAATCTCTAAATTTATGATTTGAATGGTCATAATAAGCTGATCTTATACAGAATTTCTTTTTTGTATGGACTCAACCATTGAGCAGAGTGCGTTGGTTCGCTCTTTGATTGTCTATAATCAACTCAACCATCGAGAGAACGATGCTTCAGGTCTCCAGTTCCAGATGCCAGCCAATGTGTATCTTTGTTTCTGATTGTTGAATGTCACGTGATTCGGTTGAAGTACTTGGGTTGCTGGTTTGCTTCTCAAAGTAGTACCGTATCTGTACCCCCACCCCTTGAGGGTTCCCTGTAATATGGGCTGGTCTTGTTGGTGTTGAGTTGTCACTTTTTATGTCTATCTTCAAAAGAAAATTTTGGCTAATCCCCTGTTTCCCTACTACATGGACAAAGACGCATGGGTAGTTTTGCCTTGTAACCTCTCTCTCTCTCTCTCTCTCTCTCTTCTTCTTTTCCTTTCTTTGATGAAGTGCAAGTGAGATTCTGCACATTTTCTTTTATAATATTTAGTATATTGCAATTAAGACCTATTACACTTTTTTTTCTGTGGTGTTTTGATAATTTCCTTTTATAAAATCTAATTTAATAGAAGTATGGGGTTATCAATTTGAACTTCTTTGTAACTTGCTGTTAGGATTTCATGCATTGCTGTTTCTGTGTTACTAATACTGATGAGTATGCATCTAGTAGGCTTTTGATATTCTGATCAACCCATTTGGATTAACTAACACCTTTTCTTACATCCATGATAGAGATGGAAAACAGATCAAGTGAGGACCAGCGGCTGATGTTTCGAAACTGTTGTAGCATACGGAATGAGAGGGTTGGGCAAGAGATACCTTTACTTAAATCAAATGTCATGCAGAAGCATGTTGTATGGAAATATAGCATGTGGACTTCAAATCTTAAAGGTATTAAAAGACGGTGTGTGTGTGTGTGTGTGTATATATTTCTTCTTTTCTTTAGAAGTTAAAATTTTGAAATTTATTGATGGCTAAATGACATATTCAACATCCCCCTTTTCCCCCCTTATTAAAGTTTGCAATATAGATGTAGATGCTAAGATGCGTGTTGTATGGATATAGCTTGTGGACTTCAAATCTTGAAGTATTAAAGACGGTATATATGATTCTTTGGAAGTTAAATTAGGATTTTATTGATGGCTAAATGATATATTCAACATCCCCCTTTTCCCCCCTTATTAAAGATTACAATATTGATGGAGATGCTAAGATGCATGATATGGTGCTAGAGCTTGCATGGTAGATTAATTTTATTTAAGAATGTTGAAAAATGCATGATGTGATGCAACACCTTTTAGTTCACTACAAAAAAGGGCCTACTAGTGGTCCCTTTTTTTTTTTTTTTTTTTTTTTTTTTTTTTTTTTTTTTTTCTTTCTTTCTTTCTTTCTGCCACTAATTAGTCAAAAAACAGCCACCATTTAAATAGTTTATACCGCCACAAGTCCGCCACTAAAAGTGCTGCAGCCATTGAATGATGGTGGTTTTTGGTACTGCTCGTGAGACACCTAATTGGTGGCGGCTTTACAAAATCGCCACTAATCACGCCTATACACTTGACTGTTAAACTTAGACATAATTAGTGGGCATTAGTTGAAAACTGCCACCAGTTAGGTGGTGGTTTTTTATTTTTTATTTTTTTACTAAAAATCCACATATTTGCTTTTGTTATGGTATATGATTATACTTTTCATTCCCATAACACAAATACATGGATACAAAAATTCCAAGAAGGATAAAATATTCTAAGAACAATAATTTAAGAAAAACAAATGCAAAAATTATATTTATCAAGTTATAACTAAAATGATGAAACCTAAATACAAAGAATGTCTATTTAAAACTTGGTATCTCCAGCTAACTTGAACTTACTTACAACTCTTACTATTAACTCAGCCAAAGTTGTAGTACAAACATTTTCAAGATTAAAAGTATATCTCACCTGGGACACCAACTATTGCCATAACACCCCCGGTCTTCAAAAGTGCCTAGTATGAATGGTCCCCAGATGTAGTATCAACAATAAAGTCCAAAGACTTTTCTTAAAACCTATAAGGACCTATTTGGTTACATGAATCCAGAGATTTCAAATCTTTTGATTCATGAATTCGAGATTTATATCCGTTTGGTTATGAAAATCCCTAGAACTCCGCCAGTGTTTTGCTGCCGGTCCCAAGCCCGGGTAAAGGAGGAGGGTTGGTGCGTCAGGTCGGCAGCCGGCACCGGAAAAAAATCTAGCCAAACCTTTTTTAATGGATTCGACCTTATATGATAAAAGCTATGCTAGGGCGTTCCCCGACAAAAGAAGCAACGCGCTACATTATGGCCCGGGTGTAGTGATAAGTGGGCAAGGGTTAGCTAGGGCGTCCCTTGTAAGCGACGCGTCGCATCGGCGCCCGGATGCGGTGATAAGTAGGCAAGGGTTACCGCGCCATGGACGAGTGCGGGTAAAGAAGCTAGTCCATAAGTGTAGGATTAGATTGACATCTTGGAACATAGGATCTTTAATTGGTAAGAGCTTAGAATTGATAGATGTTATGAGGAGAAGAAGGATTAATGTAGCTTGCATCCAAGAGACTAGATGGAGGGGTAAAAAAGCCAAAGAGTTGGATGACTTTAAACTTTGGTATACTGGGGATAAAACAAATAAAAATGGAGTGGGTATAATAGTGGATAAAGATTTAAAAAATGATGTGGTGGATGTTAAAAGAGTGGGTGATAGGATTATTGCTATCAAGCTTGTAATGGAGAAAGAGTTCATAAATATAATTTGTGCATATGCACCTCAAGTAGGATTAGATGAAAGTCTAAAGCTAGAATTTTGGGAAAATATGGATGGATTAATGCAAGGAATTCGTCAAGGAGAAAAGATTATCATAGGATGTGATTTAAATGGACATATTGGAAAAGATCAAAGAGGATATGAGAGAGTGTTCATGGAGGATATGGTTTTGGAGAAAGGAATGAGGAGGGGATTTCAATTTTGGATTTTGCTACTGCGTTTGATCTATCTATTATAAATACTTACTTCAAAAAGAGAGATGAACATTTAATTACTTTCAAAAGTGGACAGCATAGAAGCCAAATAGATTTCTTCCTAACTAGAAGGACTGATAGATTGTTGTGCAAGGATTGCAAGGTGATACCGGGGAAAGCTTAAGCGCACAACATAGACTTGTGGTCTTGGATATGTGCTTAGTCCCAAGAACACATAAAAGGTCCAAGGTAAACTATCCCAGAATAAGATGGTGGAATTTGAAAGGAGAGTACTCTAAATCCTTCGTTAATGAAGTAGTCAAACAAGGAAAATGAGATTTTAAAGGGGATACCAATGCAATGTGGAATGAGATGGCTATGTGTATTAAGAAGGTGGCTAAAGATGTTTTAGGTGAATCAAAAGGAAAGATCCATTCTTATAAAGAGACGTGGTGGTGGGATAGTGAGGTTCAAGCTGCCATTAGGAATAAAAAAGCTAGTTTTAAGACATGGCAAAGAACTAAGGATGTTGAGGATCTTCAAAGGTATAGGTTGGATAGAAATAAAGCTAAGAAAATTGCAGGAAAAGCAAGGGAAAGGAAGTATGAAGAATTATACAATAAGTTGGGCACAAAGGAAGGGGAAAAATCTATTTATAAGATAGCTAAGATGAGGGATAGGAAGAGTAGAGATCTTGACCATGTTAGATGTATTAAAAATGGAGATGGTAAAGTATTAGTTTGTGAGGAGGATATTAAGAAAAGATGGGAAACCTATTTCTCTAGTTTACTAAATGAGCATTCTTCAAGCACTTATGTTTCGGACAATTACACTTTCCACCAAGGCACCAATGTCCGAACTTATATACGTAGAATTTCGACGTTCGAAGTAAAAGAAGCTTTAAGGAGGATGAAACTCGGCAAGACACAAGGTCCTGATGAAATCCCAATTGAAGTATGGAAGAGCTTAGGAACCCATGGACTAGTTTGGTTGACTAAGTTGTTTAAAAAGATTATGAGCACAGGGAAAATGCCAGATGATTGGAGGAGAAGTGTTGTGGTTCCAATTTACAAAAATAAAGGAGATATTCAAAGTTGTAATAACTATAGGGGCATTAAATTGATAAGCCATACGATGAAATTATGGGAGAGAATAATTGAAACCCATTTGAGACATTTAACTACAGTTACGGAGAACCAATTTGGGTTTATGCCGGGAAGATCTATAACGGAGGCTATTTACTTAATTAGGAGACTTATGGAAAGGTATAGAGAATGTAGGAAAGATCTTCATATGGTATTTATTGACCTAGAAAAAGCTAATGATAGAGTCCCTAGAGCGTTAATTTGGCAAGTACTAGAGAAAAAAAAAGTGTTGCAAGTAAATATATAGATATAGTTAAGGATATGTATGATGGTTCGGTGACTAGTGTTAGAACAGTGGGGGGACAAAGTAATGAATTCCCGATAAAAGTTGGGCTACATCAAGGGTCAACTTTAAGCCCATATCTATTTGCATTGGTAATGGATGAATTAACCAAAGACATTCAAGATGAGGTCCCCTGGTGTATGCTTTTTGCGGATGATATTGTGTTGATTGATGAGACCCAAGTGGGGATTAATACCAAATTAGAATCATGGAGATTAGCTTTGGAATCAAAAGGCTTTAAACTTAGTAGATCGAAGACAGAATATTTAGTTTATAACTTTAGTCATGATTGGGCAGATGATGAGGTGGTTATATTTGACGATAAAGAGATTCCTCAAAGTGATTGTTTTAGGTACCTAGGTTCAATCATAAGTAAAAGAGGTGATTTAAAAGATGAGGTTTCCCAAAGAATTAAAATAGGGTGGATGAAGTGGAGAGGTGCGTCCGGGGTCTTATGTGATCGGCGTATTCCATTAAAGCTTAAAGGAAAATTTTATAGGACCGTTGTTCGACTAGTTATGATGTACGGTGCAGAGTGTTGGGCTGTTAAAAAGAATCATATAGATAAACTCAGTGTAGCAGAAATGAGGATGCTAAGATGGATGAGTGGCAAAACTAGGATGGATAAGATAAGAAACGATCATATTAGAGTTGGTCTGGGAGTTGCTCCCATAAGTGATAAACTTAGAGAAAGTCGTTTGAGGTGGCACGGCCACGTTCAACGGAGACCTATAAATGCTCCTGTACGGAGAAGTGATATAATCCATATTGAAGGAACTAGAAGAGCTAGGGGTAGACCTAAGATAACCTTAGGAGAAGTGGTGAGAAAGGATATGTATAGCTTAGGCCTTGTATCTAGTATGGCCTCGAACAGAACTAATTGGAGGGCAAGAATCCATGTAGCCGACCCCATTTAATTGGGACAAGGCTTATTGTTGTTGTTGGTAATGAAAATCCCTAGATTCATGAAATCTAGAAATTCACCTTTTTCCACTAAAAACGTGAATTTGTAGATTTATGGGTATGGGGAGAGATTTCACCCCTACTATAAAAGAGCTAAACATTTGCACATTCACAAAAATCACGTCAACAGAACTCTCCGACTTTCAAACTAGACGAAGAGCTCTCTAGGGTTTTCGAACAATAGAGAACTTCCCAGATTTCTTCATCTCCTCGCTTCAACGTTCTCTCCACAACTGTTTTGGTCGAAGGTAGATCTTGGTTTTCATTTCTACTTGGTTTTTCGTCTACTTCCATTGATATCCTCTTCTCATGGTAGGGTTTTGGAGCGAAATAACGAGATTTTTGTTGGAGCACATTTTCTTGGAGCAAATCACAGATAAAATCTATGCTTCTTCTTCTTTCTGCGTTTTGTAACCTTGCTATCTTTCTTCTTCTTCTTGCTGATTAAATGAGAATAGACAATATACACTGCCATTACTTTATGTTGAAGTATAAACACTTGGGCTATTTACTGTTCATGACACTATTCACGTGAACAGTAAAAAATATGTTTTTACTATTCACGGTACTGTTCACGTGAACAGTAAAATATGTTTTACTGCTCACGTGAACAGTATATGCTAGTGATGCTACTCTACTTTCTATTTCTAATGTTGGAGTCTTGCTACATAAGTTTTGAGATTTTAGAAAGCATAGTTTCTATTTTGGTAGTAGTTTCTATTTTCAGAATTTTCTATTTTAGGAGCTAGGAAGTTACTAAAGTTGTAATTTTTTGTTTCCTTTTTCTAGAGGGCAATTACTTGTCTCTCAAGTTGTATTAGATTCATTAGAAGCTATAAATAAAAGGGCTTTGTGATTCTAGACTCTTAAGCAAGAATCACAAGCCTCTTCTACTAGTTCTTCATCTCTCTTCTCTTCTTCTTCTTCTTCTTCTTCTCTCTTTTCTTTGTTCAAGTTCAGCTGTTGTTTTGATTATTTAATGCTTGTTTTCTAACATGGCATCAGAGCAAGTTTAATCATAGGGACTGTTTTCTCTCTTTTGGCTGCCCAGTTTTTTTTCCTTTTTCTTATCTAGGGTAGCCCCAACCTTCGCTGCAGTAATTGTGCATGGCTGTCCTTCTTCTTTAACTTTTGAAGCACCAAGTATCTATGTATTAATACTATAAAAAAGCCCTAAGCTTTCTGGGGATATGTCTACCTATTTGATTCAACTGAGGCTGCTACTACCCTTTTTTTGTGTGCAAATCTGAAGTTCAATCGCACTATTATCGATGTCTTGGGATTCCTCTTGATTCTTGCAAAGATATGCCCATAATTCGGATTGCAAGACCTAAGTATTGTCTTCCATTGTTTGTGCTATAAGTTTAGTTGCAAGTTGTATACTAGTACCCTTGTTTCATTGAATTTATCTCTTCTGAAAAATTCTGCTGCTACCTTCTTGCTTTACTACTTCTTCCGTTGTTTATTTCAAAATCAAGTTTAGCCTTCTTTTTATCTAATACTTCTACAAAGACCTAGAGGACTATTTTTCCTTCATATCGAGATCTGTTAGAGTTTCAAATCTAGCAGAAGTTTGCTGCTATGGTTCGAGATCTGATATTATCTGCTACTGCAGCAACTGTTATTGCACTTCTTCCAAGTGGATTGCTGCAATGACTACTGCAATTTTGAGATTCCAAGCTGGTTCAATATATTTTTTTTCCTGATCTAATTTGCTCCTGCCTAAGGGTTAGCGGTGGTCCAGAATTTTTTTCCCCTTTGGTGCACAAGACTTTGTGCTGTGAGACGATTTTCTGCTGCTTGATCAACTTTTATTGGTGAATAATACACTGCTCATCATTAATTGTCCACGTGTAATGCTACACGTGAGGGGGAGAATGGTACCTTATTCTATATCTACTCAAGATGTGCTGATGGATATTATTTGTGAAGATCTTTGTCCTCAACCTATGGCATTCTACAACGATATCATTACATGTCTTTACCTATATTGTCTTTTACCTTAGCTACTCGGTCCGTAATAACCCATACTACCTTACGTACTTGGTCCGCATTAACCCATACTATCTTTTACCTTACCTACTTGGTCCGCATAACCCATACCTGTTTTTTACCTTACCTACTTGGTCTGTCCTTTACCTTACCTACTTGGTTCACAATAACTCATATTGTCTTTTACCTACCTACTTGGTCCACAGTAACCTATATTGTCTTTTAGCTACCTATTTGGTTCGTAGTAACTCATACTACCTTACCTACTTGGTCCACAGTAACCTATACTGTCTTTTACCTACCTATTTGGTCTGTAGTAACCCATACTACCTTACCTACTTGGTCCACAGTAACCTATACTGTTTTTTACCTCCTTACTTGGTCCACAGTATTTAATATTGCCTTATACCTACCCATACTTTACCTGTTACTTGCCTTCTTGTGAAGCGTTTATATGGACTTTGGAGTTACAATTTTGAAGATCTAGTGTGGATATTTCTCCCAACTACCGGCATTATATGGATAGTGTCTTTGATCCTGCTATACTTATGGACTTTGTTTGTTTTCAACATCGTCGATTGTTCTCAATATTAGATGGTTCTATTGACATGAAGAATTAAAGTTTTTTTTTTAAGTTGGTGTTGATTATCTCCTGGGTGAAGTTTTCTCAGTGTTTATCGACATCTGCCATTGCTACACGATTCAAGATTGGTTCTACTTTTCAAGTTTATTCGTATTGTGCAAGCTGAAGTTTTCTTTGTGTACACTCCAGCTTGAGGGGGAGTGTTGAAGTATAAACACTTGGGCTATTTACTGTTCACGACACTATTCACGTGAACAGTAAAAAATATGTTTTTACTATTCACGGCACTGTTCACGCGAACAGTAAAATCTGTGTTACTGTTCACGTGAACAGTATATGCTAGTGATGCTACTCTACTTTCTATTTCTAATGTTGGAGTCTTGCTACATAAGTTTTGAGATTTTAGAAAGCATAGTTTCTATTTTCAGAATTTTCTATTTTAGGAGCTAGGAAGTTACTAAAGTTGTAATTTTTTGTTTCCTTTTTCTAGAGGGCAATTACTTGTTTCTCAAGTTGTATTAGATTCATTAGAAGTTATATTTAAAAGGGCTTTGTGATTCTAGACTCTTAAGCAAGAATCACAAGCCTCTTCTACTAGTTCTTCATCTCTCTTCTCTTCTTCTTCTTCTCTCTTTTCTTTGTTCAAGTTCAGCTGTTGTTTTGATTATTTAATGCTTGTTTTCTAACACTTTATTTTTGTTCATTTATTTTGGATTTTATTCTTCATGAGTAGAGCACCTTCTCCCTCTGTCTTTTTGTGGGTGCTGGGGGACGATTATGGTCTTGGTCCTAAGAAATTAGGGTAGAGTGCAGGGGCTTAAGCACTTATTTTTTAGCATGTATCAATAAAGAAAACAAGGTTTTTTGGCTAATGAAAAGAAGATATTAAGGGATGGTTTGATGCAAAAATTTGCAATAATTGTGTGAATGACTGGTTTTTAAAAACTTTGAGGTTTCGGTTTTGACCATAATTCGAAACTCTGCATGTTTCTGAAGACCATTTTGTTTGGTCATATTTTGACAAAAGAATTTTAGGGAAACCCTCATTAAGCAGTTCTAAATATGCATTAGGAATGAAGAAAAATCTTTTAATATTACACAATGTCAATGTTTGCTAGTCTCACTATATCTGTACAAATGTAACTAATAGTCAAGTAAAAGTGTACAACCTGAGTAACACCCTACTCAACTATTCCTCAATTTCTACATCAATACTATTTAGAGCTCTAGAAGGCTTGAAACAATTTGGGAAAAATGGGTTTGCATCTAATTTTAAATCTTACCCAAATCTTGCTTAGATTCAACAAATCAGTGCTGTAAATGCGTTGTAGTAGTCTTGACCCATTTTCCCACCAAGAAATGAATGTGGTTTTGGAAAAATATGAAGTATGGATTGGAGTTTTCCACCTCTAATTTGTTAAATTACGTGAAACTCACAAGATAGGTCAAATTTATCTTGTTTCAACTTTGGTGATGCTTTATATGTTTGTATTTAAACTGATTCAAAACCATAGCTTTTAAGTAGAAAACCTGCATTCTGACTGAGTCCACCCAATTTTGCTTCAACCATTGTTGAAACTGAAATAATTTGTAAAACATCGGTGGTTTTTTTACTGAATTTAGCTCTAAAAGGGGAGGCCTTTGGTGAGGCATTTTAGATCTTTGGAGACATGCGACAGAACCTGCATAAGCCTTTAGGCATGATGCGTAACCCTGATTCTTTGAATGCCCCATGAAAAGCATTTCAAAATTACAATCAGAAATGCCCCGAGTAAGAAAGAAGTTAGAATATAGGGAAATGCCCATTTTTAGTCCTGTACTTATTTATTTATTGTGATTGATTTTGTCAAATGGACTCTCTTCTTTTAAGAAAATGTTCTCTTTCATTTTTTCAAGTCTTCCTGGTTGATTCCAAACAACTCCCGGTTTGTTTTGTCGTATTCATTTTTGTTATATTTTTCTTGAGATAAAATTAATTTTTGTTCTATTTAGGTAATAGAGGTTGATACTTTATGTAATCATGAACCACTAATTTATTGGCAACATACAATATAAGTTTCATTAGTCTCTTGCTTCTTCTTCTTGCTGACTTATGATTGTTGAAGCTATTGACATCTCTCAATAGTTCTCAACCCCATTTGTGATCTTGGTTGAGCTGGATTCCAATTGAGTTTTCTGGATTATATTTAAAAATACATAACAGTAAGAGGTGCTATGTACCCTCAAGTTTGTCGACCTAACTATTGCTTTTAGGAGTTTTGAGTCTAAAGCTATTGACATCTCTCAATAGTTCTCAACCCCATCCTATTTTTGTACAATTACAAGATGTCTATTGGTAGTGTCAACGATCGTTCAGGATTGTATTTGAAGTTTAGCGAGACAATATGCAAATTTGGAAGGCAAGCCTCAATTAGGATTGCGGGGGCATCATCCCAACTTCAAAATCGGCTATATCAATGCTATGAAGCCTTTCCTGGGGTATGTGGCTTCTTTAAGTGGTGTGAACCACTAGAAGAAGTAAGCACATCCAATCCTGCTTTTGTTATGCATACAAGACTGGAAGAAGACGTAAAGAAGGAAGAGCTGAAAGGTTTGAAGAAAAGGTTGAAATAAGTAGAGAGTAAGCTAGAATTTTAACAAAATGCTATGGTTGTCATTGTGGTTGTACTTCTTCTTCTAATCATAGGAGTGATGCCATGTCTCGTTAGGAAGTTGTAGTATGTAATTTGATTAAGGATAGAAGATATGCTTAATATTGTACTGAATTCGTGTCATATAGACTATGTAATCAATTAGGGTTGCAATGAAACATTTTCATTTGTTATCTTGTCTTATTTGTAATAACTGTCTCGCGTTATCACTACTGAAATGGATTACGAGAACAATGATGAACAACTTAGGAGATAGAGGGAGGAGTTAAGGAGAAATGTGTATGAAATAGTGCATCTTTTAGATTGAAATTTCCAAAATATTTGATATTTTGAAATGATACGATACAAATTTTTGAAATTTGGCATTTGACAATTTTGACATAGCATCTAATTTTGACATTTGTTAATCTTAACTCCTCAATTCAAGAACAATATTGGTTGGCTGAAAGGAAATTTGAAATTTCAAATGCTGAGATTTTCTTAAATATAAAAGTTTGAAGCTTGCTGCGGTTAATGCATTGTTTCTCCTTCATGGCTCTAAGTTAGGTTACTATAGAAATTCCTAACATATTTCAGGTATTGCAGTTAAAATTGTATTGTGCTTTCCTTAATAGGGTTAAAATTGTAATGTGCTTTCTCAATAGGGTTCCTATTCAGGTGTTCGTAACAAATGGCATTCATGAAAGATTTTTTTTTTAAATATTTTTGTAAGTGGCTATTCTATATTTGCAACTTTTGAACTTGGATTTTGATGGTATGCAATATTTTAGCGTTTATTTCTTTATGTATAACTATGCAATTTCTTTTAGTGCTCTGTATTGTGTGTACAATTACTCTGATAAAATTTTATTGTAAGTATAATTATTATCTCCTCTCTATAGACTATTACTGCCCACATATCTCTTGGAACTAAGTTGTTTTGGTCTCATGAGCGCATGTGGCCACACTTTGGTGTTGGTGCAAGATACGACACATGGAATGATGTATCAATTTTATAAGATCTAATGATTCTTCTATAATTTTTCTATCTGCCGTCTTCTATATGTCATTTGATGCACACCTTATAGAATGTGAAAATGATTTGAAAAAACAATAAACACAAATTTTGGTTGGAATAAGTATTGTTGGAAGCCTATTCTATGTTGTTTGGATTAATTCTCTTTAATAAGTTGCTGTTTTCCACATTCACATAACCTTCCTTTTAGAACTATCTAGAGCTAGCTAGATTTTGGTTCTCCATGGTTACACTCCTTATCTGGATAAAGAAATTTATTTTTTTTAGCTGAAATGCCTGTTTGATCCTCCCTGCAGATTGTGGTTGGACAATTTGATAGCAGCAGTCCAATAACTGTTAGCTATTTTTGGGAGCCATATTAAAAGGTAGAGCAAATTGCACTCGCACCCCAAAATGGAGGCCTTAAAGCACTGACACCCCACTTTATGTTTAAAAAACACAAGGCCAATCCGTTAGTAGGGTTATTACTTGGTTAATCATATTTTTGCAAAGACTATCATACCCTTGACTTATTATTCAAGAAATCTATTCTCATTTACCAAAAAAAAAAAAAACTAACTTTATGGACGATTGGGAGTTCAACCGTTTCACTTTTCTTTCTTTTTTTTCATTTTTTTTCTTCTTTTTCAGATTTTAGTAAGGTCATTTTTGGAATTACAAAAAAATTAACAATGGGTTAACAGTTTCACTAACGGAATGGACTAGTGTGTTTATTGAATTGGGGTGTCAGTGTTTTTTAAACATAAAATGGGGTGTCAGTGCTTTAAGGCCTCCATTTTGGGGTGCCAGTGCAATTTGCTCTAGATTAAGCAAATAAACTCTTTAAGAATTTTGTTGTGAATTTGGTTCCATTATCTTATGTTGCTGTCAACCATGCAACTAGGATCTTTGGCTGCTGATTTTAAGGACAACTACTTGTCAGGAGATGTGGCCACAAGTTGTGGTTTTAATTACTACTTTCCCAAGGTACTTAGTTAACATCCTGTGTAGCATTATTGATGGCAAGTCATGGTCTATGTAAATTTTTAGTTGCAGAGAGAGCTGAATGTGAAGCTAGATTGGGATTCCCGTAGATATTGGAAAACCCGTGTATCTTTTCTCGTACAAGAACGGGTGTCCGAATCGTTGAAGTCTTTCATGCCTGAGTGGTGGAAGAAGGCTTTCAGTATCTTTTTTTTCTTTGTTGAGGTGAGATTTTCTTCAGTTGATCCCTTTACTTTTTTGGCAGCAGTCTAGGGATTCTAGGGTGGGTAGTTGGTTAACCGGTCCCAAAAAGATAGATGTATTGGTTATTAGGTTGATATTTGTCTAGCCTCTAGCAGGGCCAATCAAAATGTCCACCATAGTTGTCAAGGCGTCGCCTCGGCTTCTGGGCTCCTTCGGAACACCTCAAATTGGAGTCACCTTATTTTTAGGCAATAAGGCGTCCCTTTTTTTTCTTTTTTCTTTTTTAAATCACGAGAAAGATGCCTAATCGAAGGCATATATTGAAATACTTATTAGATTCCGATTGTAAAGTATGTATTGTTTGAACCTCTATGCATATGTATAATAACGCTACATGTGATCAAATGTTAAAATAAAAATAAAAACAAACAAAAAGTCGAAAGAGAATAAGTTCTTAACTCAAGTCTCACACTCTCACTCTAATCCCTAATCTCTTTCTCTCTTCCTCTCTTCTTCTCTTCCATTCCTGCGACGACACTTCGGCAAGCAGTGGCCAGCGACAAACAACTTCTTCTCTTCCTTTCTTCTCATGACTTTTTATTCAAGACCTATGATGTGTGGTTTGTAGTATGTTGGATGACTTGAGGTAGTGTGATATTAGTTTTTTTATTATATAAGATATGATAGATTTAGAGTGAATGAGATGTACACTAACAATTTCACTTAAAACGCCTCAACCGCCTCAAAAGCGCCTCGGAGGGCGCCTCGTAGACTCATCGCCTCAATTAACCTAAACCGCCTTGCATCGCCTTGTCGCCGTGACAACTATGATGTCCACCATGTCGACAACTGGGGTATGGAACTCGGTGTTCCATATAACATCTTTTATACCCGTCTGTTTTATTTAATATTTTTCTTCTCTTGTGGTTTGGTGGGCATGGGACAAGTGAACCCAAATATGGACTTCACTTTCAATGTGGCTAAAGAGAAAAGACTAACAAGAAAGGGAATATAAGATTCCGAGCATTTAGGATCTTTTTTTTTTGTTGGTGTAATATGAAGGCATTAATAACCGTGATATTTGTGATTATTGGTGTTGCCCTAGCAATGGAAAAAATTAAAAGATTGTTGTTCCCAACTAGAGCTCCATACCGGGGCGAGACTCTTCGTGGCCAACAAGAAACACAGAATTATTGGGGTATCTGATCATATTTGTCGAAAGTAAATTAGGTAGAGTAGAAAGGCATTCTTCGGGTTGTGTAAATTGGTGAGGAATAGGGGTCTTATGTTTGATAATAGGCTTGTGAATTTGGAGGAACAAATGGTGATGTTTTTGAGAGTACTTGGGTTGAACCATTCGAATTGTGACCTTGGTCATCGATCTAGTCATTCCGGTGAGACTGTGAGTTGACACCTGAATTTTGCTTTGAATGCAATAATAAAACTGTATCCAATACTATTGAAGTCTCCATGCATGAGGGAGTACCAAGCTAAATATTATCTTTTCTTCAAGAATTGCATTGGTGCCATAGATGGATCTCTTGTGTCTGCAATGGTAGGGGTGGACAAACAAAAAAGGTTTCGGGATAGGAAGGGAGACATTATTCAAAATATCTTGGCTGTGTGCAATCATGATCACACGTTCACTTATATCCTAGCTGGTTGTGAAGGTTCAGCCTGAGACTCAAGAGTTTTGTATGATGCCATACATAGGAATGGAGAAAGTTGACTAAAGGTACCTGAAGGGAAATTCTTTTTTGTTGATGCTGGTTTCCCTAATAGAAGGGGCTTCTTAAGACCGTTTCGATGTACTCGATACCATTTGAAAGAGTGGAGGAACCGTCATAATCACCCAAAAATCTGAAAGAATTGTTTTAACTTGAGACATTCTTCTGTGAGAAAATTCATTGAACGTACTTTCGGTATGTTGAAGAGGCGTTTTAAGATTTTGAGAGTCCAAGCAAAATACCCATTCAAAACACAAGTGAAGATTGCTATAGCTTGTGTTCTTCTGCATAATGTTATTCTTACTCAAAACACTTACGAAGAAGAACTTCAATGGGTTGGAAATGGCGAATCTGATGATGATGATGAAGATTCAAGCTCAAGTGAGGATCTAGAGAGCAATGAAGAATCTGATGAAGACTCTCTTATTGGCAATCATCAAGTTCAAGATGATGTTGCTTTCAATGCAGAACATTTTCGTGATGACCTCGCGCAAACAATGTGGGATGCCTTGGATGGAGGAGTTAATTTGAACGAACTTTCTTAAATGGTGTATCTTATTGAAGAATGTAAAAGCCAAATCATGCCTGGCTTAGTTCCCTTATCGATGTTTCTTTTGATGCTCTTCAGCTGCTGTTGTTTAATGTTTCTTCAAACTCTACATGAAACGGGTAGATGTATAGTTGTTAATGCACCTGCTGTTGTTTTTTGTGTAATGCATCTGCTGTTCTTTAGTTGTTTTTGTTGTGTAATGCACCTGCTATTCTTTAGTTGTTTTTGTTGTGTAATGTACCTACTGTTGTTTTGTTGTGTAATGCACTTGCTGTTCTTTAGTAATGTGATGGACAATTGGGTAACTGAAACTAGTCTTGGAAGTGACTCACTGAGAAAAAAATTGAGGAGAGAAGATATGGGTGAAGAAACACTGATGAGTTTCTTCATTGCCCTCAATTTTTTGTAACTGTTTCCCAAAGGTCTTCCCGTTTCTTCTATTCAAACATGCCTTGTTTATTTATTTTTCTGAATCAAACTGCCCTGTTGGATGTTGATCTTTCATTTCACTGCATGCTGTCATTTTTTAAGCTGTACACGATACTCATAAAATGATCATTTTGTTTAATTATGCTTATTCTCTTGGTTCAAATATGTAGAACTGCGTTTTGTTAGGATAAGAATAAAAAAGTCAATTTTTATAGTCAATTTTAAGTGTGGCCATGAGCATGTATTTGTTGCAGCTTGTCCTCAGCTTGGTAATCTCCCTGGCATACTGAACATCTGCATAAGGTCAAAGGGTGATTTTAAGTGAGAGATGGAAGATACAGATTAGAAGGTCAGAATGAGAGGGGAAAACCAAAACAGAGTGATCTTAAATCAGCCTATGTTAGTTATATTGGGTTTTTATTTTGATTCTTGTAATTTGACCACATTGTAAAAAATTATTCACCTTTTTTTATTAGTTGGATGACTTCAATTTAAATAATCAAACAGGAAAGCTGGCACTGGTAAGAGCCAGATTGATTAACCCAGTTTCAGATCTGGTTTAGACTAAGAATATAGAGGCAAGTGGAGAAAAGGCATTGTGGGGGGGGGGGGGGGGGGAGGGATGTGTGTGAAATGGGGAATACATTAGGTGAAGGGGAATATAGGGAGAGCAGGCAAGGAATTGAGAGTAATAAGAATTTTGTAAAGGGCTGTTGCAAGGAAGACTCCAGAGTCAGAGTAGAGTGTGCCAGGGTAGGTTGTAGGTGAAGGTTTTGTTAGTGTTTGAATGAAATTCTTAGGTGATTATCTTGCTGAACTCAATCTTTTCATAGCATTTGCAATTCTCTTATCTCTTCAAAAGCAGAATTCTGGTTGTGCCCCTCAGATGTGTTGACTGCCCAAAAATTGGTTTCTTGTTGGTTGGCAGAGTCTTTTTCATCCCTTCTAGTTCAGGAATGCCTTTATACTTTGTTTCTCATTAGGCCTCATGCATTGCACATTCTTTTCACTTCAGCTGTCCTCGTCTTTCTTCTTCTTGAACCCATCTGATGTATTTCTGCTTGATAGGTAGATCTCTGAAATATGGTAAATAACATGATAAAATGATCATTTTCTTTTATTATGAAAATAAAAACTTCATCTCAGTAATATGTAGATACCATCTCTGTACTTGATCATAAAATGATCATTTTTTTTTATTATACTTCTTTTGGTTCAATTATGTACAGTTGCTTTTTGTTATTTGATGGTAGTGTCAAATGATCATGAGTCACAAGCCAGAAAAAAGAATAATGCCAAGTGGTGAAGACCCCAGTCCAACTATTTGTTAGAGACCTTCGTGACCCATCATAGGTGCGGCAAAGGTGGGGATAACGGCCTTGGGCCAGCCCACTTTACTGTAATTGCAAATAGGATAAAAAATGCTCTACACACTGCATATGAGCCACACCGAATAAAAAACCACTACCGAGTGTGGAGGTTGAGAATTAAAGCTCTGATGGACCTAATCAAGTGTAGTGGCCAAGGATGGAATGATCAAAATTCATGTTTCGATGGACCAGAACACCTATGGGCTGGATTTCAGGTATGAACATTTTATTTTTTAATCAATAACTTTTTCATCATTTGCATTCAAATGGTTTTGAAAATACATTTTTAGCAACCAACATGTCTATATTACATTTGTGCAGAAGCCCGAAGAGAAGTATTGGAAGTACCACCCAGTCCTTCAAGTCCATAGAGAGGTGTTGGCATACTGGTCATGATGCAGCACACCCAGCTGATGTACACACGGAGGATATAAACTTGGTGGATATGACATTAGGGGCTGATGATGATGCAACTTCTCAACCAACCCCTTTTGATCAAAGGTCTACAAGTCATACTAGGGCATCATCAAATGCTCTCTTAGGGTCTTCAAGTAGGAAGGACAAGACTCCTGCTGACAAGGTAGCAAGTCCTTTGAAGCAGCTTGCTAATGCGTTTGACAAGTTTGTTGATATAGAATATTGCCTAGACATCTCGAAAAGGCTCACACTAGCACTTGAGGCGCTTCTTGGCCTTGATGTCCTTCGGAGAATGGCTGCAAAAAGGTATTTACTGAACAATAAGGCCGATGCACAAGAGTTCTTGGATTACAACTATGAAGAGAAGCTCAGGCAATGGATCTAGTTTACCCCAAAACCCTGTTTAGTTGAACAATGCAGTTCTAGCCTTTGTTATTTTCTACTTGACAATCTGTCTTTTGATGTCTCTTGATTTGGCTGGGTAGGTAATGTCATATATCACCTTCTTGATGGTAATTTCATTAGAAGTGGGAATGGGCTGACATTCATGAACTAAACCAGAATTTGTTGTATGCATGTATGACCTTTTACCCCATTTTGTTTTGTAGGTCTATTTATGGGATCTGTTCATAGTTTGCTAAGTCATATAGGTACAATACAATGTTTTACTTGAAGTTCATTGGTTTTCCTGTGGATAACATGATACAAATGAACCATACAAGTTTGTTTTGTATCATGATTTTCATGATACACTGCTCTATTTATTGATTCTTTGGCATCTATAAGACTCCCAATTTCTGCTTTTTATGTTACCTGGAGATGTGAATAAGTGATCTTTGAGCTATCACAGTTTTAAACAACTACAGATTTTTAAAAAAAGTACTACTACAGTTTTTAGATGACATTTAAAACGAGATGGTGGTCTGGCTGTTCATGAACTCATAAATAATCAGCCAGCTCTTTCAAAATCTAATGCTAGTTGTCATCTGATCAAACTCTCTGGCTGCAATTCAGATGATCCCAAAGAATTATAGTATTTTAGAGATTGTGGAGGATATCATAGAGACATAGACGAGATTCATCATTACTAGGCAAAGAAAACCAATGGATGTGCTGATTTCCTTGTCGAGTTAGTGCCGGTTGGGCACGAGATTAATTTGTATCCCAATTAGGCAATTACCTTCCTGAGATCCTCCATAATTAAAGTTGTTTGTGAGATTATTGCATATAATGTTATTTTATGCACTACTATTTAAAAATTTATACGTGGCCCGTTCCAAAAAAGAAATAGTTCTTTGCTTTGCCATGGTAACAACGAATAGTTTTGTGAGAACTGAATTAATAAATGTTTTCGAAACCCAAAATCTATGCTTGTATCTTCTAGGGTGTAGGGTGGAGAGAGATTTTCCGACAAAGACTGGTGGTTTTTGGCGAAGGCGGGTAGTTTAACATAATCTTAGATAGAATGTTAGGAGTGTGTAACTTATAATTTTGAGAGAGTGCAATCTATAACTTAGAGCACTAAATGTTACAACCTTAGGCTGCGTTTGTTTGTTAGAATAAAGGTGGGGTGGGCAAAATCTTAGAGTGCAGATTTCTTACTTTTTCCTTAAATCCCAAAATGGTAGATTGTTTGGGGGTGGGAATGTTGGGAAAAGTAAAAAGTGAGACTCATCACTATTACTTTTCCACAAAATCCTTTTCTTTTCTTATCTTTCACCCCACTACATATGGGACCCACATGTTTTTTTTTCTCACCCCACCTTTGCAAACAAGCGCAGCCTTAGAGTTGAGGATCTCTCCAGGGCATATGCCAACCACTTTTTTTTCTTTTCCTCATTTATTAAACTCATCCAGCTTCTACTTTCTTCTAAGGACAAGGAGAAGTAGTAGCAGTTTCAGAGCAGTCGAATCAAATGCAGAGAGAGTCATGGTCATCATCATCATCAGGATGGTAGGAACTTCCAGAGAACTTGGTGATCATGATCAGCGAGCTTCTCATCGAGAAGCTTTATGCTGATTACGTTCGGTTTACAAGTCATGGAATTCTTTCCTTACAATTTACAAACAGGCCTTATCATCCAACCCATCAATTCCCTGTGTTGATTTCAATTTTCCCGTGGAAATGGGAAAGATCAAGACCTCTGCGGCTCTGCCAAGAACGTTATGGCCTATTCAGGTTAGCAAATAATAATAGAAAGCTTCATCACCCCCTTTCACCAATGCTAAGCTCTGCCTTCCACCAATTTGAAGGGTTGTATTATCATCGACTCCTCCTGCTGCTGCTGGTGTGCTTTTTGTCGCCCTTTATAATAAGCATCTCACTGAGCATCACCATCCCTCCCTGGTCTACACTAGACTTGGAGATAAGGCATGGATGGATGTAAAACCATCATACAAGGAAGAGGGAGAAGAAGAAGAAGTTCTTGAAGTTAAGGATGTCTTATTCCATGGACATAATTTATGGTTTACATCATAATCTCGATGTCTCCGTCTTCCAAATTAATGACGCCCTGCAAATTGATCCTTGTTGTTCTATTCTCAAACCACAACTTGAATTACGGATAAGGTCAAGATTCTTAGCAGATTTTCTGCCCGTTAAGTGGAGCCATCATCATCTTCTTTTGTGTAGAAATTGTATGGCCCAACATATGTCATTGAATTATTTTGATATTCACATTGGACATTTGTAAAGTTATTTGAATATATGTGGGATTTATTATTTATAGTGATTTATGTGGTTATTTGGTTCATTGAACTGTTTGGATTGGTTTTATAGATGATCATCCGGTTTAAACCACTTTAGTTACTTTGAATATATGTGGGATTTATTATTTATAGTGATTTATGTGGTTATTTGGTTCATTGAACTGTTTGGATTGGTTTTATAGATGATCATCCGGTTTAAACCACTTTATAGTCCTCGACTTAACCGCACCCATTATAATGTATTATTGTGTAAATATAAATTATTGGACTAGGACAGGTTTAAGAGGTGTAACTTAAATTTGTTTAGATTATGGGAGATATGAAGACTAGTCTCTCTATGATTAATACACTTTGAAGTCGTGGAATCCATCAATGTAAATATTATGTATACATCGAGTGTTGATTTTAGTGACTAGTGCTCCATTGCCGATGACTTGACAATTACGAAGTGTGTATTGACTACCTTTTAAAAGGATTTATTGATAAAATGGTTATGTAAATTAGTTTTTATCTATTAGTAACAATTTACTTATTTTTTTATTTATTTTTGCAAAACCAATCTTATTTTGTTTTATATAATGACACTTTTGTAATTTTGTTCCTTAATTCTTTTGGGGGCTTTTTAGTAATTATCAAGACAAGCTTTTGATCATCTCCATCCTAGATATATAAATATCTCAAGGTCACACAACCAAAGGAAATTTTTTTTTTCTTTTAGAAGTTCAAAATACCAAGTGATGGTATATCTGTCTAGATGGACCCTGATTGCTTGTGAGATTCTTAACATCATTTATGGTATATATATATATATATATATTCCTTTTTTTTTTCTCATTTGTTTACTATCATTTTCTAGCAATTTTTATTTTGACATTACAAATTTATTTTTCATTCCATAATTTATTTTTGACAAAATTCACCAAACCATTTTTAGGCTTTGACCAATAATGAATTTTTTACTCATTTCTTTTAAATAAGCATAATAGAGGATGGGAATTGATGCCAAAAATTTAGAGAAGGCATCCGAATTCGAATCTGAAACTTTATCGGATATCCGATAATAATCCGATCCGATAAAATATCCGATTATTGATTGATAATTGTCACTTTTTTCATTTTTTATTATAAATTTCTAATTTTACGATTAGAACGCGATCCCACCGATCCACCGAATCATCTATTTTTTTAAAAAAATGTTAAATACTTTACTCTATCCGGATATTATCCGATCCGTTAAGCAATTATCAAGACAATCTTTTAATCATCTCCATCCAGATATATTATCCAAGGTCACACAACCAGGTGATGATATATTGTTCAGATGGAGTGAGCACCCTGATTGCTTGTGAGATCCTTGCCATCCATTTACTGGTCTACTAAATATGCTGATGGTTGGTTGTACAAATATTTCTCTTTTTCACTTTTTTTCTAACATTTTTATTTTGTAAATTGATGGTTCGTTCTTAAACTTGACAAGAATCACCAAACCGAGTGGGTGCAAGTTCATTATGAAATCAAGAATCACTGGATCAGTACCTAACATCTCCAGGAAGAAAAAAAAAAACAATTGGCTTCCAAAACAGTCCTAAATATGTGATGGGTGTTCAAAGAATGAAAGCCGAGTGGGTGCAAGTGCATTAGGTGAAGATCAAGAATCGCTGTTTATCAGGACCACATCTCCAGGAAAAAATCTAATTGCATATCTTCCAAGAATCATGATTTTCCGGCAAATGTGTCATCCTGAATTGGTAATGACGATTGGTATTGTCGTGATCACGAACGCGAACATAACCTCAAAAGCAGAAAAAGGCTTTTTTCAGCATGGAAGATAATCGCGTTCGTGAACGCTCTTCCTCGTCATTACCAATTCAGGATGACACATTTCCCGGAAATCACCCAAGAGCAATGCCATTTATTGGCCTCCACCAATTAATTTGTGATTGAAGTTCTTAATTGTTTCAGGGGAAAGAAGTTTTGAGAAATTGCAAAAAGAGGAAGACCCAAATGAAAATTATAGGCAAATTCTGAAAATAAGGCAGGTTTCAATATTCCTGAATCTGATTAGGTGCAGTAATGTTACTCTGTTCATGTAATCTTTTGTATGAAATCAGTAGTCACTTGGTTTGACTTATTTGCTGTGTTCAGTTGAAACCTGTAACAATCACGAAAGTACATTTTTTCCCCATTAAAAGCTATTGCAATTTTGGATTTCACCTACTCAAGATGGTGGAGACTGGAGAATCATCAAAGATCCCAAAAGAAGGGGGCATTGATACCATTCTATCCGATCTGCAGAGAACCCAACACAAGCAACGAAATCCCATAAAATAGACATCAGAAACACCTTGGATCAGAGGATAAAAGGAAAATCATAAGCTTTCTTCTTCATGGTAAGCAAAGGTTGACCTGAGAAAGAAGAAAGTGAACCAGTTGATATGATGTGATTTTCCCATGGACGGTGCTGGAGGATTGCTTTCCTTTCTGGTAGGGGAAAGTGAGTACTTGGACCTACCAATATTTCACGAGCTTTGACGACCTGAAATAAAGAGCCAATTCAAATCCATTGAAGGTGAAAAAAAAGTTTCTATTTTCTAGTGAAGATCCAACAGACGAGCCATCATTGCATCTCTCTTTAGTAAGAGCACTAGCCCACCAGAGTGGTCCCCTCTGCTCCACTCCATTGCAGTCTCTTTAACTCCTTTTGGGCATCTATTCTTCCCTTCTTCGGAACCCTGTATGCCAATTGAAGCACAAATTATTCCAGGGACCATTTTATACAGGACCTCAACTTTCAAGGGTACATAGAGAAAGTTAATGTTATGAAGATTGTTGTACTCTGAAATCGCCTTCAACTTCAATGGTCCTTTAGTGCTTCTCAGCTCTCCATTTAAGGCAACTTTCCCTCTCTTCTCTTTTGGGGTGTGTGTGTGGGGTGTGGAGTTTGAATAACAAATCCTCAAAGACAAGTGGGATTAGGTGCTTTGACCCATACTCTGGTATTAACACCTATCATCGAGAATAATGAATAATGAATAATGAATAATGAAAAATGAAAAACTCAGCCTTTTGTTTAAAACCAAACTGAGGATTCTCCTTTAAAATCCACTGAAAATGGAGTAAGAGTGGCAATGGAACCAATTTAAGTACAATAGAATCCTGCTAGTGTTCCTTTTCTGGATTACATTAGGCTTGGAAAGGATCTATTGAGTAATGATTATTGAGAACTGCAAAGTGCAAATAGTTAACTTCGATGTACAGAGCCACTAATCCACTCACAGAAGCTTAATGATGTAATGAAACGAGATCCAATTCAGGCATCAACCAAACCATACTGAAGTTTACAAACATTTGGGTTCTCAACCCACATGGATCTGAGCAGCTTAAGCAAAACTCTTGCCTTGTTTTTGGCCCTGCAACAACATTGACTCTGAAGAAGTAGGAGCAGCTGTGTCAATATTCCTGCAGATATTGCTTCTTCTCTCAGCTTCAAGGACTCGTAACATATAATGAGGAGTGAGCTAACTGCACTTTCACTGCCTTCATGATCGGATACTCTGAATACCATCTTCACTAGGATGTGAACTGCATTTGGGTTTTTGATCACTGCCTTCCTAGCATTCTCATGAACCAATAAAAGTTCGAGTGTGGCTAATGCCATTGATGCTTGCTTTTTGTTAACCGTCGAAATGTAAGCCAAGAGACTATTGATCAGACCTTCAGAAACAAAATTCTCTTGAATCAACTCTGAACAGCATAACACAGATATGGCTTTAATTCCAGCATCAGAGGCTTCCACATTTGGATTCAGAAAAGCAATCAGACCTTGCAAGAATCTTGGGTTTCGTCCCAACATCTCACAGAGCTCTTTGGTTTCTGGGGAGTTTGCAATTGTTTCAATCAAGCAGCACAAGCTAATCTTGATCTTGGAAGTTCCCTGTTGTAATAAAATCAGAAAGGATACTAAACTGGAATCTTTTTTAAGCACATCTAGAGATTTCAAATTACTAAAAGGCAACAATTTGAGGACACAAGCAAGTGCTAGCTCTGCTAGCTTTAACTCTTCTTCTTTAAAGGTGGTTATTAGTAAGCTGCCATTACCGAATAACAGATTTAGTAGCACTTGAAAGTAGCCTAATTGGATCAAGCCACACCTTTGCAGCGGCAATTCTTCAGAGACAATTTTGATTTTCTCTAGTGTTTCGAGCTTGGTTGCCATGGCAGCTTGTTGAGATTCAAGGTTATGCTTCAGAGTAGCCAAGGAAAGATCGGGATCAATAATCTTTATGAGATCAGGGTCGAACCTGTAGCCCATATGAAGCCACTGATCGATGAGATGCCGAAGAGTGTGATTGGGAACCAGGGATGGATCATGAAGCTTCTGCATTGTGACGGGACAAGTGAGATTCCCAGCTGCTAGCCATTTCTCTATGCTGGAACGATCATAAGTCTGGCCTGTGCAGAGAGTGACTGGATCTGTAAATAAATCCAGAGTAATTGGGCATCTGAACAAGTGAGGGATGGCCATTTCATCATCCTTCATTATAGACATCCAAAATTAAACCAGAAGTACAGATAAATTGATGGGCTTTGATTGAATTGAATTTCTTGGTTTAGGCTAT